>NC_142590.1:18050024-18201778 GCF_965207765.1 Zootoca vivipara | reverse complement strand
GACGGAGCTCCATTCGTAAGTAGAAATATTCGTAAGTAGAGTTATTCGTAAGTAGAGGTACCACTGTATCCCACTTCTGCAAAGGTACGGGAAGCTGTTTACACAAAATCGACACTTTACAAAAGAAGATAAAAGCACAAGATTAAAAACAAAATTAAAAATGCAGCCTAAAAGTAAAACAAAGTAACAAGCAAAACCAATAGCAATTTTAAAAGAAACATGCAGCAGTTTGAAGATTGGGAGCCATGAGATTGTACTCACCTCCCCTGGCTCCTGTCTGTGTTAACCAGGGCTCTCCATAACCAAGATCTGCCGCTAAGCTCTGAGATGATTCCACAGTGAAGAAAGGATCTCATTGGTGGTAACTGTGGTCCTATACTTCTCAGGGTTTCAGGATTTGGTTTCTATCCTCTAGTTCAGAAAATGTCTGATCAATTCCTTCCGTTTAACATATCATCTCTTATTTATGCACCCTACCTTCCTTCTGGGAAGCTCAGGACAAAGCTCTCCTATTTTATTCTCACAATAACCCTGTCAGGTAGGCAAAATTGAGCTAAAAATCGCCAAGCAAGCAGTATTTCAATTCAGTCTCAAGAAGCAAGTGAATATACCACGCTGGCTCTTAGACGTACCATAGCTTCTCCTTCTGCAAAGGGGAGAATAACATGTTTAATTTAACCTTTTAGCGCAATGTCAGATATTGATAGATGTTTTGAATGAGTATCGGAAGTACTGATCTTTCCAAGCACCAAAAATCCATCTAAGTAATAAGCCACTGAGTTCCTTATCTGAATCAGGCCCACAGTTTATATTGCTTATCACTGCTGCTCAGGATCCACTTTTTTAGGTGGATATAGTAAAAGGTCTTTTCATGGGCATTCTTAGCAATTTTGTTCCCGGCAGTGCTCTTCAAGTAGTGCAAACTGCATCAAAATCAATAAAATCCAATCAGCGATTTTATTCATGTGACCAGCAGTTACAGATAACTGAATATTATTTACTGTAAAAACACAAGGTAAGAGACCTGCTGGGTCAGAGGAAAGGTCCATCTCCAATGGCCAACTAGTTGTTTCTAAGGAGCTCCTAAAGCACGCATGATGAAGACAACATTTCTTTCCACTGGTCTCCAACACCTGCTAGTTAAGAACAGAACTACACCTCTCAACCCAGAACTTCTGTTTAGCTTTTACTGTCGATAGATGAGGAACCAGCGATGAATTGTTGCAAGGCAAATTGCCCCTGTTCACATTTCCATTCAATCTCTTCTGGATTGGTAAAATCAGCACCATCGTGTTGGACGTGCAAAATTACAAAGGCATGCTGGGAAATGATATATAATGAGTTGAAAAAAATGTTTAAAATAACCTTTATGTGTGTGTGTGGGGGGGGAATGGAAGCTTTTCTATTAGGAATTGTAGTTGCAGAAATACCAAAGGAGCAGAAAAGAGTATTTATGTATGTGACGACAGCAGCACTTTGGGGCCAAAGATGGAAGGAAGGTAAAGCCAGTGGCTGAGGAAGAGGAGTGTGGGAGGAGCGCACTGCTCCTGGCAGCACGATCCTGGTGTGGTGCCATTGTGGCTTTCCCCCCCGCCCATACATGTGCCATGCCCCCAGGACGTGCGCCAGCCCCGCCCCCACCTGCTCTCCACCCCCCGGTGCCGGAGCATGAAGCTCCGCCACTGGGTAAAGCCTCGACTAGAGAAGAATGGTTGATAAAGATGATGGACTATGCGTAAATGGCGAAAATGACAGGGAAGATGAGAAATCAAGAAGATAGAAACTTGACTAAGGAATGGAGAAAATTTATATTTTACCTTGGGGAACATTGTCAACAACTAAAAACTTTGGCAGGACTGTAACAACACTTGTAATGTAATAAGAACTATGACTCCGGGATCGGAGTGAAGTAGCAGTGGAAGAAGATTGGAAGAAATTTAAAATTTATTTAAAGAATAAACGTATAATAGATTAGAATTAGTGGAAGTGAGGGAGATAAAATAGAGGTTGTAGATAATACAATGGTGTGAAATAAGTATTGACAGAAGTTAAGGACAATTTGATTAAGAAGTAAGATCTAGATAGAATATAAAAGGATAAGATATAAAAGATTAAAGAATTAAGGTATAGTTAAAGTAACAATTAGAATTTATATAAGATTTAGAGTTTACTATGGAGGATATGTAAAGAATCACAGAAGGAGGTGGAATGAGGAAGTTAATAGATTGGAAATAAGGGTTATAGTTAGAATTTTTGTTTTTGCATTTTTGTATTTTTTTGTATTCTTTTTGTATTCTTGTTTTTTCTTTTTTATGTTTTGTAATTTTCTTTGCGTGTTTTGTATTTTTGTATGTTTTGTTGTTTGAGAAAATCTTTAATAAATACATTTTTTTAAAAAAAGAACTATGGGAAGTCCAAGGATTCAGGGAACCCTTTATGTGTATGATTAGGGATACTATTTGAATATAAACGTAAATTGGAAAAACTAATTTTAAAAAATGTGTGTGGGGGGGGGGTGGCGAGTTCAGCCCCATCAAGACCATTCTGTCAACAGTCCAGGCCCACAGATCAGGTGTTTCTTACTGTTAAACCTATGGATTTCATGGAGCTACCTCTTCTCTTTTTTGTGTTAGCACCGCCATTTTGACTATATAAGTGGACACTGTCCTCTGAAGATCAGAAACAGAACGAAAGAAAGCATGTGGCCACCACCACATCTTATGGTCGTGAACTCTCTCGAGCTAATGGTGTGTTTTGTGGAGAAGGAGGAAGAGGAGGAGAAACAAACCGTTAACCTCACAAGAGTTTTTTGCACTCTTCCTTTGAACATCTTCAATGAATTGTTGCCATTCATTTGTACATTTGTTTTGGGGATAGGGTACAACAAAGTTAGAGTCTCCCAGAAATCATGTTTAATGCCCCAGTTCATACAGCTAAAGAAATAACTTCGAAAGCATTACTATTTCCCCTTCTTCCATTGAACCAATTATCCAAGTGTCTACACATCTTACTTGAACTGAATCACAGTCAATCTGAGCAGAGAAAGGCAGAGAACTGATGGAGTGGGAGACAGTGAAAGCTTTGCTACCACATAGGCAAACTGCCTTCACTCTAAGTGGTTGGTGGCTGCCATCTCCTCCTCCTCCTTCCCAAATGCCTCAGGGGGGAAATGGTAAACCCACTGTTGAATACATAGGCACCAACTTGAACAAAATATTAGGGGGGGGGGTGTACAGTAGTTCTAAGTACAGTGTGATGCTTAAATAATAATACAAATGTGATGCTTAAACAATGTGCAGGTGGCAAATCTATTTTTTAAGATGTAAAAGCTATATACATTTAATCGGGGATTTCCCTCTACGCTGACTTCTCTCCATACTTGCAAAGTCCTAAAACGTGCTGCACAGATCTCACAACAGAAAGAACCATCTGCAAAAACACGAATACAGTGGTACCTTGGATCTCAAATTTAATCCGTTCTGGGAGTCCGTTTGACACCCAAAACTGTTCTAAAACCAAGGCGCAGCTTCCAATTGGCTGCAGGAGCTTCATGCACTTAAGCGGAAGCCACGTCGGACGTTCAGCTTCCGAAAACTGTTTGCAATCCGGAACACCTACTTTTGCAGCGTTCAGGAGCCAATTTGTTCAGCAACTAAGCCATTTGGGAACCAAGGCTCCTCTGTAAATGCTATTTGAAACAGAATTAGGAAAAAATTACAACATAGACCTCCAGCCGCATGTTTCCTTCCTTCCTTCCTTCCTTCCTTCCTTCCTTCCTTCCTTCCTTCCTTCCTTCCTTCCTTCCTTCCTTCCTTCCTTATTAAATCTTTATTTAGACATTTCCATATTACAAGATAAGGGCTTAGAAATTTACCCTGATTTAACACCTTGTTAAGCATCACTTAACCTCCTAGCAGTCACTGAATATCTCTGTCACATAGGCTGGCTTTTGCCTAATAATGTCACAATTAAGGAGCAGTCATTGCCATTCAGTATCATTAGGTTAAATTGGTTTCTTGGGAGAAGTCCTGGTAAGGCAGCCATCCTGGCTAACTGCTATTCAATTACATGGGAAGGCAATGAAGCAATGCTGTACTGTATTTATGCATCCTTATTTCTTGACCTTTTATTCGTAAGAGAATCACAAAACTGTAAATTATGTGTAATTTTATAAACCTCAGCCATGTCCTTCTCTGTCAACTTCTCCTCTAAGCTAAAACAAAAGCCCCAAACATTGTAACCTTTGCATGAACCTTTGCTATGCCAGGCATCCCCAAACGTGGCCCTCCAGCTGTTTTGGGACTGCAATTCCCATCATCCATGACCACTGGTCCTGTTAGCTAGGGATGATGGGAGTTGTAGTCCCAAAACAGCTGGAGGGCCAAGTTTGGCCATGCCGGTGCTAGACACATCAAAGAAGCATTTCAGTTAAACATGTTGTAAACTTTGTGTGAGAAATCAGGTTGGCAAAAACAGAACTCTACACTGCCATCTGATGTCACAACCTTATAATGCATAAACAACACATATAAAGCAATTTTTCTTTCCCAGTGTAGCTGAGCCCCCTGGTTATAGTAACCAGTAATATACATATAGCTACCTTTTAACAGGGATTCCCGTATTTAAAACAATTCAATTCATTGCTGGAACATACTGTACATGTCTAGCATAGGCATGATGCCAATGTGCAGTTAATGCCACTGCATGCATTAACAAACCCAGTAATGTCCTCATCAATATCATTCTACAAGAATTTAATTTAATGTACCGTGTTTCTCATATTATAAGACACGTCTTATATTTATTTTTTCCTCAAAAAAACACACTATGGCTTATTTTCAAGGGATGTCTTATTTTTTTCCTCCTCCTCCTGCCGCGGCCGGCATTGCTGCTGCGCCTATCACTATGTCTTATTTTCGGGGTATGGCTTATTTTCCTTGAATGCTTAAAAATCCTGCTATGTCTTATTTTATGGGTATGTCTTAAAATATGAGAAACAGGGTATCTAAGGAGCACAAATTCTATCAATATCCGAGATCCACGGCAATCATGCAAATGTATATAGATATTGGCTTTGTGGCCAATATTTCATCAGTAATAACTACATAATAGATAAACGCAAGAATTCTAAAGCTCATTGGAATACTTCTAATGTGAACTGACCTTTGGTATTGATTGCAATTCCTTCTGATGCTTGCTTTAAAAATAACTGGAAGGATTAATGAGTTCTTGTAGCTTTTAGACCAAGCTGGGTGCTCCTGGTTGTATAGATCTTCTTTTCTGTCCTGTGAGATGATTAAAACGAATTATAGCCCTGCATAGGATATTAGCAAATGCCTTTAAAAGAAAAGAGAGAAGGCCTAGTTCTGATGGAGGTGATAACCCTGTGGGATCCTGGCACCATTTTGGACTGCAGGGGAAGGCTCAAATAACTGGTGCTCCTTCATAAAGGAGAGGTGTTAGAGGTTTAATCCTTCTACAATCTGAAGAGACTCCTATAGCACCTTACATATTACAATGGCCTGGTTCACATGTAGGGATGGCGGGGAAGGTTCAATTCAGTTTACATTTGAAGGCAAAAGTCATGTCTAGCCTTGACCTGGTGACAGGCATGGAGCCCTCAAAGTCGGGCTTTTTTCCGTCAGAACTCACTGAAACTCAGTTCTGGCACTTCTCAGGAGACCACCATTATAAAAGAACAAGCATAGCTGCCAAGTTTTCCCTTTTCTCGCGAGGAAGCCTATTCAGCATAAGGGAAAATCCCTTTTAAAAAGGGATAACTTGGCAGCTATGGAACAAGGGAGGCGTTCATGGTGCGTTCCGGCACCTCTTTTTCTAGAAAAATAGCACTGCCTCAAAGGATAAACCGAACACCTCCACATCGCTGGAACGCCACCTTATCTCATCCCTGGAAGTTTTCTCATTCACGCTAAGCCATAGTTTGGCTTAGAGTTTTGTGTGAGCACAGCCATATAAGAGACACAAAAGGAGGGAAAAGGATAGACAAAGCAGGGGACATGCTTTTGTTTGCGTTGAAGATATTTCTCATCAGTTTCATGGCATTACCTCATCATCATCATCATCATCATCATCATCACCATCATCACTTTTAATTTGTATACGGTCTTTCTATCTTACAATCCCTAAGGCAGTTTACAAGCTGAAGAAACAAAGAATGTACACCTTATAACAATCTAATGCAATGCAAAAATGTGATAATAAAACATAACTTTAAAATAGGCGACCTACATCAAATAAAGTAACATTCAACAATCATTAGAATAGTATAGAATAATATTAATTATCAGCATGAACAATGACAATGAATAATTTCTAAACTACAATCAATAATAAATGGCAAGCCACAGTGCATAAAATAATACAATACAAATTGAGAAGCAAAGACTGGAGGGTGGGGCAAGGCAGGTGGAAGAAGGCCTTACCTGATGAAGTCTCTCCCCTCACAGTTCTTCCTCCAACTCACCTCAACTGACCCTGGAGCCTTTTCTTATAAGGAAGACATTGGAAGCAAGCAACTGAGAGCACATCAACAGTGTAATTGATGGGACTGTCAATGCTTGATGTTGTGTGCAGGTTAATTAGTTCAAATTCTTTAAAATTTTGCAGGGATCTTTTTAAAGGTTACATCCCCTGTGAGCTTCATGGAAATACTTAGGGACAACAGAAATTAGTTTTATATTGGTCCAGCTTTCATAGTGCCTAGCACAAAAGAATCCTAAACCTATTAGTCTCCACTTTGGTCAGTTCCATGCCCTCCCAAGGGATAAGTATCCCTGCAAATTCCATCCACATCTGTTTTAATTGCTGCATTGTAATTTTCACATTTAAATCAATGGGAAATGCAACCATAGCTTCCTTTACAAATTGAAGTGACCATGCAAAGAGGGAATGATATGAAGCAGCCCCAGCCCACAAAGCAAGAAAACCAAGTAGTTTCCCAAACAAAGCAATGGAGTATGGACTGGTTTTTGAGGGGTTTTTTGGGCACACTTCTATGTGAGGCTATAAAGGTCAGCACATTGATTTTTCATGAGCTTCTGCAGTCAAGAGTCTGCTTCAATCTGTACCGTGCCCACCCCACCCATACCAGCTCTTTTCTAAATTAAAAGACGTCTTCAATGGGAATCCCAGCCTCCTTATCATCAATGGCATAAACTCAACCCGCTTTTGATAACAGTTACCTGCAAGAAGATCAAACCTATCCATTCTTAAGGAAATCAGCACTGAGTGCTCACTGGAAGGACAGATCGTGAAGCTGAGGCTCCAATACTTTGGCCACCTCATGAGAAGAGAAGACTCCCTGGAAAAGACCCTGATGTTGGGAAAGATTGAGGACACAAGGAGAAGGGGATGACAGAGGACGAGATGGTTGGACAGTGTTCTCAAAGCTACTAACATGAGTCTGACCAAACTGTGGGAGGCAATGGAAGACAGGAGTGCCTGGCATGCTCTGGTCCATGACTAAACAACAACAACAACAACAACAACAACAACAACAACAACAACAACAACAACAACCTCTTCTCTTATGCATCAATTGTCACTTTGGGGATTCTCTAGACAACAGCCATGCCCTAGGAGTCATTCAAAACAGACAGGCTGCTCTCTCACAACATGCTACAAATTCTCCTCTATTTTCTCCCCGCTGATATCAACATTCTCTTTCTAGTCCAACTTCTTCATATTTTATACCATATATACAGGGATGTGCTGCCTCAGGAGAACTTCTTCTGACCCAGATATAAAATCCTTCTTTAGAAAGCAGAGGCATCTTCCAGTACATCATGCTTCCAGTACATTTATAAACCATGAAAAACCACATTTTTCATTTCAAATTTATATGCAACACTTGGGTTTGCTCTTTAATACATGCAAGTTGCAACACATTCCCCCCCTGAATGGAAGAGTCTGAAAATGGCCCAAGTCTATATTGTATATGTGTTAAAACCTGGAAAAATATCAGATATTTTCCACAATGTACAGAATTCTGTTTTATCTTTAAGAGACATCCATTCCTTTGCAGAAATACCTCAGTCACCTGTTGCAAACACTGGGCAATGAAATAGTGCTAAATAAATTGTACAATGCACACATATATTATATGGTTTCCAGACATGATCCAGTCAAAGCTAAGCATGTTTATGTCCCATTGATTTCAATAGGGGAAAGTTAAATGCCTACTTGACTTTCCTAAGAAAATCAATGAGAGTTAAAAGTGAATAACATTGATTTAATTGTGTCCTCTCCTCTCCTTGAAAGGCAACTTTTGTGATTTTTATTTTATTTCTATAGCTGTTTTCTTGCTTCACACATGATGGTCTCCCACTTTGGGGACACTTCTCTACAAAAGTAGTATATTGTTATTTCAATGAAGATCTAAATCATTCTTTTTGAGTATTGTATGCCAAGGCCCTGTGACCTGCGGTCCCCTAGTGGATGAATAAAACACACAAAGAAGCAGATTTTGGTTTATGGGTTCAAATAGGACACAACTTTATTGGTTACAAATTTGAGTGATTTAGCTTAGGCATTGGGTGAAGTCAGACTATATCTTGACTCCTGTCTGTCTGCTGGGAGTCCAACTAAGGGTAAACCACCAATAAAGGAGCGCTAAGACCTACATTAAATAGGGGCACCCCAAGGTATCCTCATTGGGGTAGTGGCATGGCCCTAGCCCACATCCAGAATCCACACCCCGGAACCCTTTAACAGGATACCGTGTTTCTCATATTATAAGACACGTCTTATATTTATTTTTTCCTCAAAAAAACACACTATGGCTTATTTTCAAGGGATGTCTTATTTTTTTCCTCCTCCTCCTGCCGCGGCCGGCATTGCTGCTGCTCCTATCACTATGTCTTATTTTCGGGGTATGGCTTATATTCCTTGAATGCTTAAAAATCCTGCTATGGCTTATTTTATGGGGATGCCTTAAAATATGAGAAACAGGGTACCCTTGATGAGGAGGGGCAGACGGAGGCTACAACTTCCCCTAACCAAAAGCTTATGCAATGCCTAACCCAGGCATCCCCAAACTTCGGCCCTCCAGATGTTTTGGACTACAATTCCCATCTTCCCCGACCACTGGTCATGTTAGTTAGGGATCATGGGAGTTGTAGGCCAAAACATCTGGAGGGCCGCAGTTTGGGGATGCCTGGCCTAACCTCACAAAGTTGTGACTATTGCTATGAGGTAGGCAAAAGCCAGGTGGCGCAGCCAGTTGGCCAAATTTTTTGGGGGGGAATCCTGCCCAGTCCCAACAATATGATGCCCAACGATTAGTCCATAGCAAGGTTGTAACGCATCAAAGCAGAAAAAGAGGGCGAGATGGGTGGGAAATCTGGTGAAGGGGGTGAGAGGACGGCCTCCCTACCGTGCTCGAGCTTAAATTCCCTGCAGACACACCCTCCCCATCGGTGCTGAATGGTTGGCGAGGCCCAACACATGAGTGGAGCCCAGGCTAGCACCGGTGGCTCGGGGAGGCAATGGCAGGGAGCCACCAGTCTCCAGCCCTTGGCCAGGTCACACAGGGCCTGGAGCCCAGCCACAACGCTGCCCACCAAACATGGTAAAAGGACTTATTTTCTGCACGTGACTTAATCATGCAATATGTTGCGCTTCGATGCCCCCAAGACTATAAACTGTGCAGAAGTCATCCAAAGCCTTCTTGTCTTTGTAGTAGTAGTAGTAGTAGTAATAATAATAATAATAATAATAATAATAATAATAATAATAATAATAATGTTGTTTAGTCATTTAGTCATGTCCGACTCTTCGTGACCCCATGGACCATAGCACGCCAGGCACTCCAGTTTGGTCAAACTCATGTTTGTAGCTTCGAGAACACTGTCCAACCATCTCATCCTCTGTCGTCCCCTTCTCCTAGTGCCCTCAATCTTTCCCAACATCAGGGTCTTTTCCAGGGAGTCTTCTCTTCTCATGAGGTGGCCAAAGTATTGGAGCCTCAGCTTCACAATCTGTCCTTCCAGTGAGCACTCAGGGCTGATTTCCTTCAGAATGGATAGGTTTGATCTTCTTGCAGTGCATGGGACTCTCAAGAGTCTCCTCCAGCACCACAATTCAAAAGCATCAATTCTTCGGCGATCAGCCTTCTTTATGGTCCAGCTCTCACTTCCATACATCACTACTGGGAAAACCATAGCTTTAACTATACGGACCTTTGTCGGCAAGGTGATGTCTCTGCTTTTTAAGATGCTGTCTAGGTTTGTCATTGCTTTTCTCCCAAGAAGCAGGCATCTTTTAATTTCGTGACTGCTGTCACCATCTGCAGCGATCAGATCAGATAATGTAGTAATCCATTTGTACCCCGCCCATCTGACTGGGTTTCTCCTGGCTTCCAACACATATGAAAACATATTAAACCATTAAACATTAAAAAACCTATCTATACAGGGCTCCTTTCAGATGTATTTCAAAGGTTACATAGTTATCCATCTCCTTGACATCTGATGGGAGGGCATTCCACAGGGTGGATGCCACCACTGAGAAGGCCCTCTGACTGGCTCCCTGTAGTCCTTATGTAGCAATTAGTGTCACACACAACTTTGAACTGGCCCTGGAAATGGACTGGAAGCCAGTGAAATTAACAGAGTACTGGTTTTATAACATATGGTTCCAGTTAGCAGTTTTGCAGCCATAGTCAGTACCTTTGTATATCTGCCTTTTGAGGATAACGTCAAATGATGAAGTGGGCTCTACTGCACAAAAAGATTATGCCATAATAAATCTCTTAGGCTTTAAGGGTACTACATAAATCTTCTAGGATTTTCCAGAAAGTTTAATAACTGAAGCAATGTTCCATATTGCATTTACATGACATAGGAGCACTCTTACGTCCGAGAATGAATGCAGGCTACTTACTCTGGAGTAAGCAAGTAGCCTGGTTAATGTTGTTGAACATCTGAATCAACCTTCTCTAAAAAAGCTAATGTATAAAGTGAATAGAGAACATTGGTGGGTGAAATTGGGTGCTTAAGCTTCTGCACTAAATTTCTGTTTCCGCTAAAAAAAGAATCCATCTGAAATCTATCAAAAGAAGCAGGAATGTTTTAACAGGAATACCTGACTGTATGAGCTTTTGCAGCAATAGCTGCATTTGCAGCAGACTTTTGAAAGGCTTTAATTGTAGCCTACAATTTACAAGTCATCATTAGCGTTTTATGTTAACCAGGCAGAAGGAAATTGAAAAGTTGAAAGGGAGGGAAAAGCTCAAGAGGCATGTGGTTGAACAATGAGATTAAATAGAAATAATTTCAATCTTTTGACATTTCTTGCAGCTGAAAATGCACGAAGAAGAAGAGTGAACATTATTCTGCGACTAACACCTTTTGTGGGCACACAACACACACAAACATTCAAGAACATAACCCCTTGTAAGCTGGGGATGGGGAACCTCAGCCATGGAGGCCAAATATGACTCTCTGAGATTTTCTGTCCCTCCCTCTGGACTCTCCACAAGCTATACCTCTCCTCAATGTCCTCCTTGACTGCTTTTGCTTGGCTGGACTTTGTGCTTGAACTCTGATCATGTCTGGAGAGATGCATGCATAGCAGTGTTTCTCAAACTTTTTTCAGAATAAAAATTTGCTCTCCTCACACATTTTTTTAAAAAATGCATAAGAAAGAAAAAGAAAGAACTTCTTCCTGACACTCTTGCCACCTTCTCCTGGTACATCAGTGTGGTGTGCCACACCCTTTGATAACCACTGGTCAGCGGCGGACGTTGATCATATGCCAGCCTCTGCGAGGCCATTGGATGTCCTCTGTCCACCACCCTAGTGGTGGAAGCTTAAGCCGGGCTTTGGGAAGGAGGCGCAAGGGTCCAAGTGCCCTCCTATCTCCTTCGCAAAGCCTGGCAAGCACCTGTCTGGCTTTGGCAAGGAGGAAGGAGAAGTCTAGGACCGGGAAGTTTAGAGGTTGGTGTAGAAAGTACTCACAGGGTGATGGAGGATGGGGAGGAGATGGGGGTCAGCGCACAGGAGTCAGAGCAGCAGGACCCATCACCAGAGCCAAAGGGGCCCCTGTCTCGGTGAACGTGGGCTTTGGAGTATAGGGAGCAGCGGGCGGGGTGCTCCAGGAGGCCGAGGCAGGAAAGGGCCCAAAGCCCAGCTCCCTAGCAAGTGGGGCTTGCTAGTTCTGGCAGGAGGATGTGATGCCTCAGCTAAAATAGGCTCAGGGCAGGTGAAGGGTCACATGCCTCAAGAAGCCCAGATGCTGCAACCAGCATGCAAAGGACAAAAGGGCAACAGAGCTGAGGCGCTGTGTCTGCTCAACTGCCCATGTTGGTAGACCTCAACTTGGATGTGCCAGGATCTCTGCGGGACTGTGCTTTGGGCTGGACTCTGGACTGTATCCTGGCTGCAGGACTTCAGACATGGCTTCTTGGATTGACCCTGGACTGCGTTTCCTGACTTTTGGGCCTTGCTTGTGTGGATCAACTCTCGGACTTTGAACTTTGGGCTTGGCATACTGACCTGGTGCCAGGTAGGCCAATCTGAATAGGCAATCTGAGCCTGGGGCTGAAAAAGCTTCCACACCCCTGGTATGAAGCCTAGGCCACAGACCAGGAATCCATGAGCGAAGGACATTGCTACTGTAAGCTTTGCCACTGTGGTGTCCGCAGCCACAGGGTCGCAGACCAAATAACCGGAATGCCATAGCTCCAGTGTAAAACCCAGGGGTGTGCAGTCTGGGCTGTGAATCTGGCATTCTAGTACAGCAAATAGTCATCTTGCCATTGCTGTGCTGGATTTCCGATATTTTGATTTTGAACTTGGGCTACTTCTAGAGGGCAGTCATAATCTCTGTGTTGAAATTCTTTGCTCATCCTTTCTCTCTGCCCTCATTCTCAGCAGGTGTCGCCGCATTAGCTGTTCCCCAATCAGATAATGGATGTCATAATGGCAGTAACTTCTCTTCCTCGACAGATGAATTGCCCATTCAGACTTTTAGTATGTGCACACGATGGTTCTCCTGTTCCCAGATAAACCTCTACTGGGAAAACTGTTTATTGCTAACGGTACCCCTTTTGCCTATTGTCTTTACCTATAAATAGGCTAATTGAGTTGAGATCCTGCAAGAGTGCTCTAAATGCACGGGTTTCTGGAAGGCTTTCCCTCAATCATTCCCCTCACCCAGGTGTCTGTCCCTTTCTGACCTACAAGAGAAGCTAGCTCTAGGCCCTCTGGACGAATTGTGTTTCTCCATTGCTTCTTGCTTAGTTGACTATGCCATTCAAGGACTTTCTATGTTTTCTGTGCAAAACGGGCGTCTTAATTATGTTTGGAAAATAAAAGCATCATCTTTAAAACAAGGGTTACAGGGTGGATTCCTGAAGCTGGGCCATATAATAGGTAAAAAAGGAGCAAAAATATTTCTTTTTTTTAAAAAAAAACTTCATTATCCTGTGTAAATAAATATTTGAAAAGGTTACATGACCTATTTGCTGTGTACGTATTCTAGACAAGCTTAAATCATATGGTTATTCTAGATAAATTTAAATCATATGGTAGTTAACTAGGAAACTCAGTTGGTTAGAGCATGGTGCTGATAATGCCAAGGTTGCAGGTTTGACCCCCTTATGCGACCGCTGCGTATTCCTGCATTTCAGGGGGTTGGACTAGATGATCCTTAGGGTCCCTTCCAACTCTACAATTCTATGATTCTATTAAAAAAACAAACCAGTTTGGCCAAGAAATAAAAAATAGTGTGGAACAAATATAATGTAGAGATTCTAGCATTGAGCCACATACTACCAGAGACCAAGGGGAGAACAGAAATAGTCAATGGTTGTAGTGATGCACTGAAGTAATGCTAAAACACAGGTTGAGAGCATGGCACCTGTGGGCACTGGTGCCCAGGAAGCTTCCTGGTGCCCAAGAAGCCTTTTAACCACCCACTCTCATTGCCCCCCCCATTGCCATGAAGTGGTGAGGGTAGCTAACTTTCCACAGTAGAAAAGAGCATAGAAAGAGGAAGCTGGAGGAGTGATGTACTTTCCCATTTCCTCTTTCATCTCTACGTGCTTTTCAGGGCTGGACTTCTTTATTTTACCCAGTCAGATCCCTTAGAAAAGCTGTGTGTGTGTGTGTGTGTGTGTGTGTGTGTGTGTGTGTGTGTGTGTTTCTTGAGATGGTGCTGATCTGGGGAAGGAGGAAAAGAACAGTCTGGGAGAAGTGCCCAGCCCATGACACTCATTCAAAAATCCAAATGTAAAAAATGCAACACTGATTGTACTGATGTGTGCATGCACACGAAAACTCATACCTATGACAAACTTAGTTGGTCTCTAAGGTGCTACTGGAAGGATTTTTTTATTTTGTTTTGACTGGTTGTATCTAACACCTTGGAAACTCTCAAAGATATACAAAAGTGTCCCAAGCAATTGCTGGAGGTGTGGAGATAAATCAGGCACTTTCTATCACATGCGGTGGCTATGTAAGAAAATCCAGGCATTTTGGGAGAGCACCTACTCTGAATTACAAAAAAAAAAAAAAATGCTAAAGATTTCCTTTAAGAAAAAACCAGAAGCTTATCTTCTGGGGATTACAGATTTGGATATCCCACAAAAATAAAAATAAAGGGTATCTTTTTATATGCTACAGTTGCAGCAAGAGTTCTTATTGCTACAAAATGAAAGAGTGAATGAAATTCCTTCTACAGTATTCATGAATGGATTCAAAAACTGACAGAATATGTGGAGTCATATAGTCTATCAGGAAAAATAAAGAACAAACCGAAACAGGAATTTGTCTCAAAATGGGAGGTCTTTGAAGTTTATTTGAAAAATAACTACAGCAGTTTAAACTCTGTTGCATCATTCGAATAATTTCAGTAGTAGCTTTAAGAAAGATACAAGACCTAAGACAAACTCAGATTTAGTCAATTTATGATAAAAGTGTGTACTGGCAATAAGTAATATATAATTGAAATAAGGACTAGACGAGATCAGATCCTCCGAATCCGAAGCATGGGAAGTCCGGATAATTTTTTTTACAATTTGGCAGAATATTTGGATTAATTGATTAATTGATATTTGTATAATTTGTATAACTTGGAATATGATTGGATGGTTAAAGTGGAAAATTTAATAAAAATGATTTATATAAAAAAAGAAAAAGGAATAAGGAATAGATGGGAGGTCGGGTCTATTGTCCAAAGAACATTTTCTACTTTATTGTTTTGTAACTAATATTGTGTTTATCACTATTTTCTGGCTTCTCTAAAGCCTAGGAACACCTCACTGCCCAGAGAGCACTCTGATCTATAAGGCTCACTGAACAGGACAACAGCACACTGGTCTATGGTTCCAAGTTCTGACCCCTGCAACTCTTTCCAAAAAGAGTAGGGTTACAAAAAGAGCTTTTTGGCAAGAAAAGAAACACATTTTGTTCCAGGATTTTTCTTTGGCTTCTGGGTTGAATCTAAGATTAAATGAACTATAGAATGGTTGCAGCTTATTTTAATTTAGGAATGAGGGTAGATTTAACAGAAAGAAGCAAGCAAGTAAATCCTCATGCTAATCTGAATTTACAGTAATGAATGTGCCCCAAGATAAAGACAGGTAATTTATTTTACTAACATCATTGGTTCCCTAATAATTATCCATAAAGTCAATGAGGATTTGGCCCAATTCATATCTGCCGTTATAAATATCACTAATTAATAGATGAATAAATTATTTGGCCTTCATTTTCTGTTCCATAGCTTCTTGGAATAGCTGTTTTTCAGAGATCTGAAAATAGCTGTTTTCCTTTTGGTGCAAAGAATTTAAACTAGGAGAAAATATTCTCCAGCGCACATTAAGAGCAAGACTGCAATGCATCCCATTAGAACCGAATGCTACATAATGTTTAAAAACAGGAGCAGGAGGTTTATGTCAGTACAACAACTATTGCACAGGACTGGGTTACGGGGAGACAGTTTAGCCAGGCAAAAGGAATAAAAAGTTGTTTGTACTTTATACTAATATGATATGATTTTGATTTCCCAGGGAGCAAACCTAATGTAATCCAAAGCTCACATCATATAAACTAACATCTTACCATATCAGATTCTTAATACGAAAACAATATTCCTTTTCTCCTCACATTTAAAGGACCATATATTGTGTGTGGCTGTGCACAGATATTTTTAATATCCACATTATTTACTGATATGTCATCTTCCGTCTCATTGTGCTTTCGAAACAAAAGTTGCTTTTAAAATTTAACTGTTTCTGTGCCCACCCATTAAAGGTCACAGAAACTATTCCTATTACATGAGCAGAAAAGGTAGAAATAATTTGTATGCAACACTGAGAAGTGAAGGCTCATAAGAATTGCTGCCACAGAGGAGTGAATAAAATTGGAGGTTCTGAGGAGAGTTGTGTCCCATTCATCTGTTATTCACATGTAGGAAGCAACGTATTTAGGCTGGTGCGGCTGGTGCCCCCTCACAGGGAGCTGAAGGGACACATAATAATAATAATAATAATAATAATAATAATGCCCATAAAAAGCAATTGTAGCAAAATGCATTATAGTGAAAATAAGAAATATGGGCTATTTTGGAGTGAGGAGGTGCCAAATTTGGTCTTCGTCCATAGTACCATAGTCTACTACTACATGTAGGGCATAAACCTGTAGAGATAGGAATGAAACTGTCCTTTTAGTCTGACTGATGTCACATTTATTCCCAAGGATAGTGGAGGAGAGTATAGCTGCCACCTTCTGCCCTCACACAGGATTTGTCCAGCCATAGCTGCACAGCCTGGGAGTGACATACACGGATATCTACACAGGGCCAGCCTGCCCATGAGGCAAGGTGAGGTGGTTGCCTCGGGCGGCAGATCTAGCCTCCTCTGCTGCCGCTTGCTGCCTCCTCTTCCTCCTCAGTGCCCACCCACCATCACAGCCTGCCCCTCAAGTTACCACATGCTATCTCTGTCTCCATCCATTTCACTAGACTTCTGAGCCCAGTCCCCAAAGTTCCACTTACAACTGGAAATGCTGGTGGAACAACTGGAGTTACATTTAAAACACACTGGAGAAGACTTTAGGTGACACAATGCAATGATCGGATGGCATTGAGCTGTAACGTCTCATAGCTGAGTGGGGAATGTTTTTCAGGCCAACCTGGGTGAGCTTGTGAAGGGACAGGTGCCAGTGGTGGCTCCAGCAGGAGGCAAAAGTGGGCAGAGCAATGAATGTCAGTGTAGTAGGCTAATAGTAATTTATATGCACATGCTCACACACTCCTCTCAATTCTCCATCCAGACAAGCAAAAGGCATTGTCAGAGTTCAAGGACACATTCCATGCAGGCAAAAACTCTTGGGTTGTGGAGCAGGGCCGCTGAGCGATGTGACGTGAGGTAAGGGTGCATGGCCTGATGTGAGTTTTGAGGGTCAGGTAGAAAAGCCCGGAAGATTGCCTTTGACCCCCACAGACCTGAGGTCCCTCATACCCTCTCTCCTTCCAAGCTGTTCCAGCACTCAGTGTTTCTCAGACATGTACCTTCAATTCCTTCTACTCTAAATTATCTTTTGTCTAAGGAAAATAATATTTTCAAAATACTGGGCGAAATGTACCTCTGTACCAGCCTGATAGTATTTCAGCTATCACAAGAAAAGCAGGATTAGTGCAAACCTATGAACCAAATTATCCAGAACTAAGGTATTTGTCAGACTAGGAAAGTGAGGTGTGCTGCTGTACATACTTCAATTTACAATTTTACTCAAAGCTTAATGGTACACACAAGCATATATATAGCATGAGAACATCCAATGTATGCTGAGATCATTTTAGAAACACATGCATCAATTTTCCTAGGTTAAAGGAACACATATGCCAATATAGTAGGAGGGGAGAGGGAATGTTTCGAAGGGGCATTCCTAATTAACCTTCAGTGTTTTCATGACATCCCTTTAACCTAAATATAGATGTCATTAATCCAATGGAAAACTAATTTGGGTTAAGAAAAGCTGTAATGAATTTCCCCCCTCTTCTCATTGAATTATTGACCCACTACTTTCATTAAGGAGAACCAAGCAAAGGAAATCATATGGCTTTCGTGTTTATCGTGTTATCCTCATGTGGATATGTTTTCCTCCCCCCCCCTTTTTTATAATAAAAGGATTCTTGAAAGCACACATTCTATTGATTGCAGGTGTTTATAATATTATTTCATATTTAGCCTGTGCTCTTAGGTTCAAGGGAGAAAAAAATAATCAATGAGGAACTGTGTAAAAAAAAATGAAGAAAATTGAGAGATGGTTGTCAGCAAGAAGGATGGTTCTTTCATAAGTTTCTAGCTCTATTTTAGATCCAAACAACACAACACATGCATACACTCATGCATGGGGGTGGAGAGAGGACTTGACAGGTCCTGTAAATGAGGAAAAAGCGCTTTCCAAGGAGGAAGCTGGGAGCGAAAAAGCTAAAAGTGAACAGGGCAATGAATGCTCTCTGCCAAGCAGGTTAACTTTTAACCTGTAGAGACCTAAACAGATCAGGACTTACCTATTTAGTAGATCTCCTTCCTCCCTCAAAGACAACCACTGCTGTCTTTTGGCAACACCATCTGGGATTCCCACAAATTCAGATCCAGAGTACCTTTTAGAAAAGCTATTATTCAGCAAGGTTTTGCGACTGGGGAAGAGACAATGTTCTTTTAGGGCCTGGCTTTTAAATGAATTAGGAATATGCATACCAGGTAAGTTCTCTTTAGCTAGCTGAGAATCTGACCTAAAGACCCATCTCAATGAAGAAGTGAGACTTAGAAACCCCAGAATTCTTCTCAGGTTGGGACTAAAATCCAGACTGACAAATGCTTAGAGGGTCAGGAGCAGGTGAGCAGAATCTTCATCAGCCAAAGATCATTGGCTGACATTGCTTTGAATGTCAAACCCCCACTTCGCAAGACTTCCATTAAAATGCAGGCACATAGCCGAGAAGTGAGGAAGGGACTCTTTTCACATGGAGAACCTGCTGGGGGTGGTGGTAGACATCTGTTTCAAAGAGGTTGGAATATGTAGACCAATATTTGTATTAATCCCTTTGAATGGGCCTTTTCTGTGAGTCGAGTCAAGTCATTTATTACGGCCAATGACCAGGATCAAAAGTAGTAGTAGTAATAATTCATTTTCTTTCTTATAAACCACATTAAAAAACCCATCAGGTTATGTCAGGAGAGTTTGGTCAATTGGACAAGAGTTATTCTTACAAAGCCTTTAAAGCCCTAAATGGCCTTGGCCCTGTTTACCTGAAGGAGTGTTTCCACCCCCATCACTTAGCCCAAACACTGAGGTCCAGCTCCAAGGGCCTTCTGGCGGTTCCCTCACTGCAATAAGTGAGGTTACAGGGTACCAGGCAGAGGGCCTTCTTGGTAGTGGCACCAGCCCTGTAGAACACCCTCTCACCAGATGTGAAGGAGATTTAGAACTACACAACTTTTAGAAGACAATTGAAAGCAGCCCTGTAAAGGGATTTTTTTTTTTGACATTTCATGTTGTATTACATCTTTATATTCTGCTGGAAGCCACCCAGAGTGGCTGAGGAAACCTAGCCAGGTGGGTAGGGTATAAATCTAACAACAAGAACAATGTTTTGTGATGGGTCAAGTGGCAGAACCAACCTGTAAACTCTTGTCTGTGTGATAAATCTGTCCCTTTTTGATCCCTGCCACTGAGATGCTACTGAAAGGGTGTGGGGAGACAGGCAGGGATGTTTTCAGAGGTTTGAATGAAAACACTTAACACCTCCTTATACAGGGGCACAGACCTGAAATTTCTCCAGAAGGCTGTACTGCTAGTGAATTACTGACAAATTTATGAGCATATACAACAAGGAACAATAAAGTGGAACAGCTACCTTTGTGTTCTGAATGAGAGTCTTGGTATTAAGTGGAAGACATGCAAATTAAATGCATGTATTCCTGGCACTGCCAAGTTGAAATATCAAGTGCTCCAAAGGTTAGCGCTTACCATGTTGTTCCTATGTGGTTTCTGGAAATGATTTTAAAAGGCATGCAAATGTCTGATGGAATTCAGTGTTATCAAATACAGTACCAAACCCCTAGTGCATGATCTTTTAAAGAAAGGGGGAGAGAAAAATCTAACTGCATTTAACCAAGATAGGTCTCTATTTCTGTGTGAAAAGAGCTTCCTTGTTGTTGTTTTATCATGAGCTGCTAAAAAGCAGTGCGACCACGGATGGAGAATACGTTGCGTCAAGAGTCCCTGAATGCTGGCTATAATCCAGGGCTTCGCAAACTGGTCCATGGACCACCTATAGTCCATGGACTTCATTCAGGTGGTTTGCAGCAATTCCTCCTTGAGTCTTCATATTTCTTTTTAATGGTGTTCTGTTGCTTCTTTTATTTCTTATACTGTATTTAATGGAATTCAAATTGTAGTACAACAGAATACAATGCAACACAGAAGAATTAAAAGAAGGAATAATCATACAGTTTAAATTCAGGCATCATCTAACACAGTGCTTTACAACAGACAGAAAAATTATCAAGTCCATCAGCAATTTTCAAGTGGTCAATGGAGGGGGGGGGAGAAGAAGAAGAAGAAGAGGAGGAGGAGGAGGAGTAGGAGGAGGAGGAGTTTGGATTTGATAACCCACTTTATCACTACCCTAAAGAGTCTCAAAGCGGCTAACATTCTCCTTTCCCTTCCTCCCCCACAACAAACACTCTGTGAGCTGAGTGGGGCTGAGAGACTTCAGAGAAGTGTGACTAGCCCAAGGTCACCCAGGAGCTGCATGTGGAGGAGTGGAGACGCGAACCCAGTTCCCGAGATTATGAGTCTACCACTCTTAACCACTACACCACACTGGCTCTGAACCACTACACCACACTGGGGAGTTTGGGGACCACCAATATAACCACCACCCAGCATTCTTTCCTTTTTAACTCTTAAAGAAAAGACAGAACTAACCCAAAAAAAGAAATGTTTGTGGTTCGAATTTATCTTTGCGTGACCAGGCGGCGACAGCCCCAGCCCCCAGGGATAATAAAGAAGGAATAAACTAAAGACTCTGACAAAGTTATATGGAATTAAAATTAGGCCACAACTTTATTAAACTTCCGAATGTAGGAAGACCTTGGCTTAGGTCTTGGGTGTGTATCCCTCCCAGCCCCCCCAGTCGGGGGGAATTGGGGCTCATCAGGGTAAATGGGATATGGTGGTGCTCTGCGAGACGTAAGTGTAGCAGGTAGCCAAGACAATATCCACACACACAGGGTAATTCACTGATGACCTTTCAGTGTATGGCCAGTGACACCCATATATATACCGTGTTTCTCATATTTTAAGACGTGCCTATAAAATAAGCCATGGCACGATTTTCTGGAGGCAATAAAATATAAGGCATCCCCCCAAAATAAGACATGCTGGGGTACCATAGTGTTAGTGGTGGGAGCAGGCCTGCATGGCGCTTCTGCAGCGCGCACCTCGCCGAGCGCTGCTGTCTCTCCCGGGTCCCGCTCAGTCGGGGCTCGGCGCAGCGCGCGCTGCTGTCTTTGCCGGGTCCAGCGGGAGGCCCCGCCATCCCCACGCGGCGCAGCGTCCCTGCGGGTGCTGCCTCAGGAGCAGTGAAGCCACAGCGACCCTCCCGCCCTGCAGGCACCCCGACGCTCCCAGCGCAGCCATGGCACGGCGACCCGGAACTGGTCCCACAAGCGCTTCCGGGTCGCCGCGCCTCGGGTTTCTAAGGAAACGCAACCCGGAAGCGGAGTTTGACCAATCCGCTCTAGGCTCCGATGGGGCAGCAGCCTCTATGCTTGAGCCATAGAGAGAGCGCCGGCTTGAAGCTCTGGTGCTGGTTTGTTGGCTCTGCTTTTGAGTCCGCCCCCACCCAGCACTGTGGAGCTTGGTTTGCGTGCAAAAAGCAACAGCGCCGAAGGAGATGCGAAGGTGGGAGCCTGGGAGGGGGAGAAAGCCACCCCGAAATAGGCACCCCGTTCTGGTTTAGCGCTGCCCTGTGAGTTTTAAAAGTAGTGGCTGGGCAAAGCCCCTCCAGCTGCTGCTGTTTTTAATGTCTTGAGTGGGCCACGTGTATGGAGATCCTGGGCTGCCCAGGTGACAGTACCGCCCTCGCGGCCTTGCTGATGTCACAGCGCCGAGTCCCGACCCAGCGGGAGCCGACAAGGGCAGCAGCGCGCGCCGCAGCGAGCCCGACCCAGTAAAAAATTTAAAAGCTTAACAAAAAAACAAGACATCCCCTGAAAATAAGCCTCGGGGTGTTTTTTGGAGAAAAAATAAATATAAGACATGTCTTAAAATGTGAGAAACACGGTAACCCCTTTAGGAGGGGGACCCTGGAATTGGCGCCGCAGGGGGCTGAGTCACTACTTTATTGAACAAAGAATCTCACCACTGTTGGTAAGCCTATTTCAAACTATATGCTCCACAATTAAGAAAAATGTTTTAACTTGCAATATATAATATATCCTGATTCTTTAGATATATTTGCAAGATATTGCTGTCATTCCCATCTTTTTAAACATTTGATATCTCTAAGATGACCAGGTGCAAAGCAAGGGATCATGGTTCCTCTGTTTTAAATTGTTGCATCATTCAAGTGAGGAGCATGCATAGGTGAATTGGCCAACCGTTAGGCTGCTGAAATCCTGTTAAAACAGAAAGTTTTCCTAGATGTGCACCATCCCTCCATCCATTGCTCTCGTGTCTTTCATAACACAAATAGGGAAACCAAGTTAGCTCTATCCGCCTCACATCTTTTTTTTAATAATAATTTTTATTGCAATTTTTTCCCGAATACAAAGAAAAACACTACAATAAAAGCACTACAAGAAAAATAAACACATAACAAAAAATTACTATTCCTATTTTCCTCTCACATTTTATATAGGGACCCCCTCGGGCTCCCATCCACTATGGTTCTTCAACATACACCATTTTAGCAATTTCTATACCAATTTAATCACCTTATATAATCTTATTTTGTACCTTACACATAACATATTCATCATCTCCACAGTTTAGTTTCAGCCTAATTCTGATCTTAATACATAACTTTTGCATATTTTTTTAAAATACAACTTAAAATCTTTCCAATCTTCTTCTGTCGCTTCTTCCCCCCGGTTGCGGATTCTTCCGGTCATCTCAGCCAGTCCCATAAACTCCATCATCTTCATCTGCCAGTCATCGATAGTTGGTATTAAATGGGATTTCCAGTTCTTTGCTAATAAGATTCTTGCCACTGCTGTGGCATACATGAAAAAATTAACATTTCTCTTAGGGATCTCTTTGCCTACTATGTCCACTAGAAATGCTTCTGGTTTTTTAACAAATGTGTTTTTCAACACCTTCTTCATTTCATTATAAATCTTTTCCCAGAAGTCACTTACTAGTGGACATGTCCACCACATGTGGTAAAAGGAACCTTCCTCCTTCTTGCATTTCCAACATTTATTATCATGAGTATGATGAATCTTAGCTAGTTTTACAGGTGTATGACACCATCTATACATCATTTTCATTATATTTTCTCTTATCAAACTACACGCAGTAAATTTGATATTTTCTTGCCATAATTTTTCCCATTCCTCTATCATAATATTATGCCCAACATCCTTTGCCCACAAAATCATAACATTTTTTGTCCACCTCACATCTTATGGTTAGAGGAAATCAGCAATATTCTTTGTTTTAGAAGTATTGCATGTCAGAAGAAAGCTAAAGTAGAATAGGAAGAAAGCTGACAGATGCGTCCCCATCCAATCACAGGTAGTCAGAGTGAATAAAGAAGGTAAAGGATACCCATTTCCAATGAGAAAGTCAAAAGGCAAGATATCCAAGCCATAATATAGCTGTCATGCAATCGTCGTTGCAATGCTGGAGATGCTGAGAAGGAGGATTTGGCTTTTTGAACACCTTTAATAGGCTTCCTCAGAGTTTTAATTAGTAAGAGATCCAAGCAGTAGCTGACAGCTGGCAGAATCTTCTGTCTCAAGTTAAAGTCAAACTAATTAAGATTCTAGAAGGAAAACATATTTCTTCCAGCACCCTTAATCAGTCAGCTTTGGTTAGTAAAGCAATATGGAACCTTTTGCCTTGACAACTTCATAACCTTGGAAATGTGAAACTTCTAAATAATAATGAACCAATTTTTCAACAAGGCCACTCAGAGTGCCCCGGAAGGCCATCTACTATGCTTGCATGTTCCTCCCTCCCATTTAATTTCATTGTGTTAATACTGTTTAGGATTTAACTTTGCGGATTTCCCGTTGGTTATGGTCCAATCTGAAGGTACAATGCAATATGACCTGAAAGGGGTGCAAATTAAATTATGATTGGGGGACCTTCCTCAGTACTAGTTCAGACATAAAGTGGACATACTCAGTTATTTTTTTGCATAGTCCATAATTTCCTGAACCACTCCTGTCCATCATGGGCTTGCACTGGCATGGAAGCAAATTAGTCTCTGTATGAAATAGATTCTCAGCTGCATTTGAGGTAGTAGATGTGTTAGAATCTTCTTTCGATTATAGATAAACCCTTCAGTGGTCTAGTTGCATGATTGCTTTTTAGCTTCAATCATACAGGCCCCAAGCATGCCTTGACATTCACACATGCACACACTGCACCATGGGCTTTGCATTCAAGGTTGCTGCTTAGCTGGTGCAAGCCTACATCACGTTTCTAAGGACTAACAACCGGGGCCTGCAAAGTCTGTGGTGCAATGTGACTTGGAGTAAAGTGTACATATGGAGTCAGTGCCACATTTAAAAATAATAATAATACCACAAATTGAAACTACAGCAGCACAAATGAAACAAGATGAATCTGAGGAAACTGACTGTTCTCCCCCTGCCCCGAAACCCACGGTGTAAGGGTGACTCCCTACAGGGAGCCAGCCCCCATTATCCTAATGTCCACCTCGCCAAGCACAGGGAGCAGCAGTGGGTCTGAAGCAGCCAGGGGGGAAGGGAGAGACTCGGAGGGAGAGAGCAGCCAGCGTGCGGAACGATGGGAAAGCTCAGGGGAGGAGAGATGTAGGCAAGGGCTCAAGGATGCAGGAGAGCCCTTCCACCGCCTTGGCCGGGAGGAGGCTGAGAGGGCATTGTTCCTTCCGGCGCAAGAGTTATGGAGAGCACCATGACGCAGGTCAAGGGGGAGACGTTTTGGGGTGCCCTGACTACTTTGCTGGTGTAGGAACAGACGTACGCCATTGCCAGATTCTGGTTCCGACTGAGAGGTCATGTTTTAAGCTGTCTCTGCACTGTAAATACTTTGCACAATAAAAGTCTTTAAAGACAAACTGGACTCAAGCGGAGTTAGTCTAGAGTAGCCACAACGACCTTCTGACACATGGCCTGTTTTCAAGGTAATAGATCCCACAGGGTAGGGTTTCACCAAACCCTAACATCATTTATCTAAAGCATAGATGAGAAACATGATATTCCTAAACATTGTCTATGCTGGCTGGGGCTGTTGAGAGTTTCAAGCCATTAACATCTAGAGCAGTGGTTCCCAACAGGTGGTCTGCCAGAGGGGTCCGCAAGATGCTGTTAGAATAAAAAATATATTAAATATATTTCGTATGATAACAGATTTTTTGTTTTGGCCGCTTCCTGCATGAGCAGAGTCTAGCGCAAAACTAGAATTAGATAGAGGCAGTAGTTCTGCTGTATGCCGTTAGGTGGCGCTTTACAAACACTACTGTTTTGCAAAGAGGCAGCGCGCGCATTCTACTAACGCTCACCTCCCCAAGGTGCTTTGCGCACGTCAGCTTCATTTGTGCGCTACTGCGCAGGTACCCTGTCTTCTCCATTCCCCTCCCTCCTCCCTGGCGCGTGCTGCCTCTTTGCAAAACAGTAGTGTTTGTAAACAAAGCGTTGTTTTTCGCGGAAGCTACAGTTCGCGTAGTTAAAAATGGACCGTTGGTTAAAAAGTGGTTCGTTAAAACGACAAAGGCCTACAGTTGAAAAGGAAGATAATGCATTTGATGTTCAAGCAAGTAAGTCAGTGACTCTCGAACTTGTCAGTGTCCATTGAACCTAAATCGTCGGCGTCCCTTGAACCTAACCCTTCCAAGATCAGTGTTAAGTTTACTGGAAAAATTAGATTAGGAATTAGATTTAGGATTAGGAATTAATGGGGGTCCTTGTCACAATAGTGGCTCGATGAGGGGTCCTCGAGAAAATTTTGTTGGGAACCCCTGACCTAGAGGGCCACATCTAGAGGTTCTCTATCCCTGATCTAAAGCCTGGATGGCTTGTTTTGAGCACCCTTTGGGTGGGGAAAGGAGGCTGGACATCAGTAGGTGGTGGGCAGTGGGCACACAGAAGAGGTGGCAAGTGGTCCACTTCTTGGATGACAGTTCACGCCTCACCTTGCTTCATTGGTGGGCCAGTCCTATTACTTGGTGCTATGTGTGAACCAATCTTCTGTAATGACTCTGGGGTGAAGGAAATAGGCTCCAGGTGTGTTCAGGGATGCTCCTGCTATTCTCCAAGTTTAAGCTCTGTTCCAAGTTTGAGCTCTGATACTAAGATGCTAGGGATGAGCTCTGGAACAAATTAAGTACTGCTAACAAGAAAACGGGGAGGGGTGGAAACTACTTTTATAGCTGTAAGGCTGGTCTTCAAAATGTTTTTGGCATTTACTTAGGACTGAATACGAAGTATGATAAAAAAAGAAGAAAGAAAATTGGGTTTAATAATGGAAGATGCTATAGAAAATCCAGCAGAGAAAGCACTGATTATTAATAAAATGGCATTTCTACCTCATCTCCCCCCCAATTTATCCCTGAGATGAAAATATGGGATAAGAAATTTACATTCAACTCACTCAATTAACCTACGAAATGAGTCCCTTTTTGATGTCTGAAAACAGTAGCCTGAGGTTCAGTTGCCACACTCCAAATCATATCTGTGCATAACAGAAATATCTGTACGTGTCCTCTGCTGGAAAATACTTCATTGCTGTATGCAGGGTTTCCCCCCCCCCCCCAGTTCACACAACCATGAAAGCAACCTGAATGTGGTTTGAGGGAACAAGACTAGGATTTGAGTGTGCAGTTAAGCCATTGTGCAGTTAATTGACTGTGAGGTGTTAATTTTTCCTTTTAAATTTTCCGGTAGTTAAGACCGGATATCATTGGTAGGAATCCAATGTGGCTGCCTCCAGATGTTGTGGGAAATGACTCCCTCTGGCCCCAGCCAGGATGGCCAGTAGTCAAGGATTATTGGAGCTTTTGCCCATATCATCTGGAGAACAGCACTTTGGCTACCATGGCCTAAGAAGGTCATGGGCAGAGACAGGGGATGATGCCACACAGAGAAGTGAGAGGGGGGGGCAATCCTTGCCAATAGCACTGCCACACTTCTATGTTCCTCTGCCATTCCCCAGCCAGGTGATGTTGAGAATCTCTTGGTTGAATTCCATGGTGTCTCTTAAGACTCCATCTTGTCATAGCTGCCAAGTTATCCCTTTTTTACAGGGATTTTCCCTAATGCTGAATAGGCTTCCTCGCGAGAAAAGCGAAAACTTGGCAGCTATGCATCTTGTTCCAGATGCTGCTTAGCATCCACATGAAACTGTAGGGGCTGGTGTTCTGCTGATAATTGTACCTGCTTTTTCCTCTCTTGACAAGATGGGCATAAAGCAGGAGTGGGGAGGATGTGGCCCTCCAGATATTATTGTACTACAACTTCCATTTTTTCAAAACGTTGGCAATGGTGACTACAGCTGGTGGGAGTTTTAGGCCAATAATATCTGAAGGGCCACAGATTCCCCATCTGGGCATAATGAAATTAGCACTTTGAAAAAATGTTCAGGGTGGCTTGATGGGCACTGGGGTTTCACCTGTTGCATCAACCTTAAAATCATCATGACGTGCCTGAGTGGTATAGATCACTGCTTTAATTTCCTCCTCCTCCTCCTCCTCCTCCTCCTCCTCCTCCTCCTCCTCCTCCTCCGGGTTTAATCCAGTTTCTCTGGCGCTGTGGGCTAAACCACTGAGCCTAGGGCTTGCTGATCAGAAGGTTGGCGGTTCGAATCCCTGTGACGGGGTGAGCTCCCGTTGCTTGGTCCCAGCTCCTGCCAACCTAGCAGTTCGAAAGCACATCAAAATGCAAGTAGATAAATAGGAACCGCTATAGCGGGAAGGTAAACGGCGTTTCCGTGTGCTGCTCTGGTTCACCAGAAGCTGCTTTGTCATGCTGGCCACATGACCTGGAAGCTATACGCCGGTTCCCTTGGCCAATAATGCAAGATGAGCGCGCAACCCCAGAGTCGGTCACGACTGGACCTAATGGTCAGGGGTCCCTTTACCTTTACCTTTACTCTGTATACCAAATCCCTATAATTCCTTCTTAAAGAAACAAAATAAAAAAATTCCTTCCAGTAGCACCTTAGAGACCAACTAAGTTTGTCATTGGTATGAGCTTTCGTGTGCATGCACACTTCTTCAGATCTGAAGTTCTTCAGAACTAAGTTTAAGAAAACAGTTGGTCTCTAAGGTGCTACTGGAAGGGATTTTTTTATTTTGTTTTGACTACGTCAGACCAACACGGCTACCTACCTGCTTAAAGAAAGTTACAGTAAGACCATATCCAGGAAGCTTTCCAAGACCAGGAGACTGCCTGCAGAGCACTGAATAGCAGCAAGACGGGGGAGGGGGAGTAAAAAGCTACCCAAATAATTTTGGGTGCCCAGTCATAATCTGGGGGATGTCAGTCTAGGGCTTATGTCCTTTGGTTGCAGTTGACTTCCAGTGCAGTTGCTCCTCCTGGTTCGAAAATAAAGTTTATGGGCATCAGAAACTCTATGTGAACAAGACTGGGGAGGAGTCATTGCCAGAATAATCTGTAGGCCTTCAACCACAAGCTAGTCGCCAGAATTGCTGCATTTCATTTTTACTCTAGTCCACAAGTTGTCTCTTCCCTTTACACTTTCAGAGTTACCTGCCTCTATTTCTCGAGTCAGCTAATTTCAGTCCTGTCTTTTCCACTTCGCTTCAATTTGCAACCTACCCTTCTCTGTCCACTCTAGTTTACATCTTACTCTTTGCCTCTCCATCACACGATTTTTCTCCAAAAGTCCACAACCAATTATTTGTTTCCGCTACTGAAACACAGAGCTCGACGTGAGCTCTTGTGACTGCTGAAGAGCACCAACATTTCCACCGCTGGACTCTGCAGTTTCAGGAGAAGGAAAATACCCTCACATTTTCACCCTTTCTTCGTAAATTGGTCAGACCTTCCATTTCTCTAGGCTCACCATTTGCTATAATTTTGAACTCTGATAGACGGAAAGGTAGAAAAGAAACACAATCACAAGAGATAAAGTCAATTACCTGAACTACTTCTGAAATTATAATTATTCAGTCCCTGGCGCTTTACTATGATGTGTAGCATACTGCCCAACTCTTTAAAAAATGTGGCCTGAACATTATAGTTGGGAAGTCTGATTTCTGGAGCAACACTAGTTATTACTGATAGTGCTTAGGCCAAGTTTGCTGCTATGGGGGCATCATTTCTGCATTACGTGTGAAAGATCTTCAGTTCCATTCCTGCAGAAACCCATATCTGGGGAAAGGGAGAAATCACACATTTATAGAAATTGTGATATCATTGACCATCAACCCAATGATGCTTACTGGGTGGTCTTCAGCCAGTCTTCGTATCTCAGCCTAACCAATCTCACAACAGGGTTGGATGCAAAGGCTTTAACCTGGTTCATTTCCAAATGTTCATCAGCATGCCCACTTTGCTCCATTTGTGGGGAACCCCCCCCCCCCTCGGAAAAATCATTTTAAATCCACATGAATCTAGCGTTGTTGTTGTTCTTCTTGTTGTTGTTTTGTTGTTGTTGTTTTAAAAAACAAATACTTACAAAGTGGTTCAAAGGCTGACTTTCTCATTTTGGAACACGTTTGGGTGGATTTTGCATTGCCTGGAAAACAAAAACTTTGCTGTACACAGTGACTTGTTGATGGACCTTGAGCAATCACTTCTGGTGAACTAGCGCCCTGTGAATGTGGTCCAAGTGAATAATTATTGCACAAAAAAAGTATCACCCCAAAGGGGGATAAAAATTAATTTTGGAAACATGCTTCTATTACTCTTCATATGCCTTCAATGCTCCCCTAATAAGTAGCTGCAGAGAAATAATTGACTTGGTCATTCAATCTGAACATGTAGTCAATGGTTATTAAGCTCTGACACATGTCGGTGGAATTTAAATAGTCAAAGTGCAATTAAAATTGGAAATGCAAACTCAGTTTATAATACAATTGTGCTGCATTACGATAGCCTAATGTAATAACCTTTTCCTTGACAGCAGACAATTCACCTTCTAGCTTTTGAATTGTCTGTATTCTGGCTAATTCTCTACTCATGCAATAATTGGTTGATACGAATTTAGACATCTGCAGCTACAAATAATCTTCTTGTAATTAAACAAATGCATTGTACTTCTAAAAATAAACTTGCTGCTTTAGGAGAAAATAGAGGAGTGCAAGCCACCAAACAGCTTCTTAGCAGATCTAAGTATTTCTCCTTTCTTTCTTACTACAAGTATGATGGGCAACAAAATGCTGCAGATTTCCAAAATCCTCGTTCAGGTTTCCAGACACTCCATTCCTTTTCTACTCCCATCTCACCCCTTCCAATAGTCAGTCAGCACGCCTTGCCCACTGGATATCCTTCATTCTCATTGGGCTGCTTTGGCATCCTCTACTTTTTCTCTTGATTTTTTTTTGTACTTTTGGAAACCTTGAGGTTCCCCCCGAATTGTGATACCTCTTTCCTGTGCAAGAATGATGCCATTTGGGCTACATAATGGGAAATTAAGGCACCATTTCAGAGGCTGAATAGTTCAGCTGAGCATCCAAAATCAAATTCTGATTAAGAAAAATGAAATGAAACTTTTGGTCCCCACCCCACCCCAGCTCACTATTGGGAAAATTAAAAATAACTATAGCTGATTTATTTTAATAGAATTGGCATGAATATCAAATGCTCATTGGCATGAATATCAAATGCTTCTCAAAACAAAGGGAAGGGAAGGCAAAAGCAGATGACTATTCCCCCCCCTCCATAGTGGCATTTTTTGAATACAAAGAAATGCAACAGATGAAGCAACATAATTTACTTTGACATGCCATTATTAAGTGCTAAGATAAATTAATAAACAGCACCTTTGGGTGCAGCCAATATATTCAGATCCTGTCATGGTTGATTAGAATATCTGACTGAGCTGCAATAAAACCGAATGTGTATTAATATACAATAGTTTTCCTTTGTTTGCTTAATGCAGAGTGATTACTATTTATTCATTCTACCAATCACCATTTCCCCATAAACACTGAATGCCCTTGCTTACAGTGTTGAAATGAAATGGGTCATTATTCACATTTTTATTGTTACCCAGAGCCTTATGTTATTGTGAAATACTGTACCGGCATAATGGAAATTTAAATAGGTAACAAAGTTGCTTAACTAATCAGGTTTGCTCAAAAACATATTCTTAGCAATGTTAGAAGAAAGCTGGATGCAGAGAGCATCCTGTAAATTTAATACTGGCATGTTCGCTGCCATTAATTGTAGGAATATTCCAGGAGGGTGTTTTGTCACATACATTTTTTCATCAAGTAAGCGAGGATAACATTCGTGATAGATCAATGTTGTGTTCTACCAGCACTGCCCTTTTCAAAATAAGTTTAGGTCAATGTAATTTGATTTCTTGGTTGTTGAGTTTCTTGAAAATAAAAGTTGATTTTCAAAAAGCACTCTCCGATTTTCATAATCCACTGGGATACAGCCAGCTTCTTTCCCAGTCTGCTTCCCTGATACATGCTAATGCACTTTTGCTTTGGAATGCATGAATGCTTCCATATATTAGTCTTCTAATCACTTCAACTGAAAGATTTTTCCACATGGAATAGTAGGCTATTGTTTTTCTCTGCCCAGCCTACATTATACAGAACCTTTCTCCCCCTTTTTAAATGGTAATATTATTTTATACTTCTCGGGCTGTACAAAAAAGTCCTTGAAGCACAAAAAATATAAAGCCTTATTAGAACAAGGCAAAAAACCTTTAACAGCCAATTTACATACTTTTCCAGAGGGTGATCATTTTTCTGCATTGAAGGACTAGGTCACACTTGTAACATGATATGTTATGCGGATGCTCTAAGAGAAAACCAGCCCACATGGAGCCCAGTTGGTGGGACCTTTACATACTTTTTGTTCAAGAATCACACTGTGCAGAATTTATATATTAATTTATATATTAACTCGGCGGCCGCTAGACTGGTGACTGGGAGCGGCCGCCGAGACCACATAACACCGGTCCTGAAAGACCTACATTGGCTCCCAGTACGTTTCCGAGCACAATTCAAAGTGTTGGTGTTGACCTTTAAAGCCCTAAACGGCCTCGGTCCGGTATACCTGAAGGAGCGTCTCCACCCCCATCGTTCTGCCCGGACACTGAGGTCCAGCTCCGAGGGCCTTCTGGCAGTTCCCTCACTACGAGAAGCCAAGTTACAGGGAACCAGGCAGAGGGCCTTCTCGGTAGTGGCACCCACCCTGTGGAATGCCCTCCCACTAGAGGTCAAAGAGAACAACAATTACCAGACCTTTAGAAGGCATCTCAAGGCAGCCCTGTTTAGGGAAGCTTTTAATGTTTGATGGATTTCTGTATTTTAATGTTTGATGGATTTCTGTATTTTAATGTTTGATGGATTTCTGTATTTTAGAATTTCTGTTTTGTTGGAAGCCGCCCAGAGTGGCTGGGGGAACCCGGCCAGATGGGCGGGGTATAAATAATAAATTATTATTATTATTATTATTATTATTATTATTATTATTATTATTATTATTATTACAGTTGAGGCCTGGTGCTGCCTGGGAATTTCTTGAAACTGAAAATATTGTGATTTTGAAATGGCCAAAAACTGAGTGAAGCCACATTTTTGGTCTGCCACCTTGATTCTTGATTCAAAATGGTGCCTGGTGTCCAAACAATGATGAAGATGGCTGCCCTCACCTTAGAAACTCTCATGCCAAGTTTAACAATGGCATTTTGAGAGGTGGCTGAACCTCTCGAGATATCAGTACCAAGAAAGTCACACTAGAGTCACATTTCGGTCCACCACATTTATTCAGAAAGGTGCCTGCCATCCAAATGCTGACAAAGTCTGCCACTTCCAGTCTTGTGATGATATTTCAAGAGGCAACTTAACCTATGACAAAAGAAAGGAGCAACATCACATCAAAGTGATTTTTTTGGTCCACCATCTTGATTCAAAATGGCGGCTAGTAATGATATCGCCAGAGGCGGCCAAACCTATGGAGAATAGATGGTGTGGAATAAACGAATGAAAAGGAGTTTTATTCTTAGGGAAAAGATGGGCAAACCACTTTCCAAAATATATAGTCTCACCTTTCCTCCGAGGAGCTAAACGTGGTGTGCCTCATTCTGCAGAAAAAAAGATTTCTCAACCAGCTAGACTAAAAATATATGTCTAATTGCCTTTCTAAAAAGCCAATGGAGTCAAGTATGTTTCAAGCTATATCATCAGGGGTACAGGCTGGCTTAAGTTTGAATTTCTTAGTGCATTGATCTGATGTGTAGAGATCTTTCCTATTCTAATTAATTCAAAAAGGGTTCTGGAAGCTTCACTGTGTGAAAGAAACAAGCAGAAGGTTCATGACGTTTGGGTTATTCCTTCAGAGAAGCTGAATACAGCTGGCTTATACAGTGGTGCCTCGCTAGACGAATGCCCTGTAAAACGATTTTTTCGCTTAACGAAGAGATTTTTCGAGCGGAGGTTGCCTCGCAAGACAAATTCGTTTTGTGAAAAATTCGTCTAGCGAATCGCGGTTTCCCATAGGAATGCATTGAAATTCAATTAATGCGCTCCTATGGGCAAAATAAATAAATTCAATGCATTCCTATGGGATTCGCTAGACGAATTTTTCGCAAAACGAATTGACTCACAGAACGAATTTAATTCGTCTAGCGAGGCACCACTGTACTGGTTCTGTTACCTTTTCTGTCAAGGTCATGCTGACTATAAAAGTAGGGCCAGAAGGAGCCCGGGTTTCACTTTCTCTTTCTATCTCTCTTCCTTCTGGTTTGGTGTTCTGTATACAGTATAGTGTTATGGTTCAGACTTATATTATAAGTTATTGCAAGTTGACGTTAAGTCTGCCGCAATTGCCAATCCTGAATCTATTGGATTTGTGACCCTTATGCTCATTTGCCTTCAGTAGCAGCAAAGCTCTGCTGGATGAAATATTAATAGCCTCTGGTCTATTTTTTGGGGCATCCTGCAACGTGTTTAAGTTGTTACTCTGTTAACTACACACTGGAATCTACTCTGGATCAACATTGAGTAGAATTGCATGACAATGTATAGTCCTCAAGACTGCACAGCATTCATAGCTTATATCCATTGTAGTCTATAGACGCTGTGCAGCTCCTCTGTAGCATCAGCAACCTATAATGAAATTATCAAGATGGAACGTTATTTTTGGACTCATCAGTTACTTTTCAAGAATGACTGTTCCCCACATAAAAGGGGAGGCACATTTTGTGCGGTTGCGTGCAGCCCCCTGGGGCAGCCCTGGAAGTTCGGAGGCTGGCACTGCCTTCCCGGGGTGGATACTGGTGATCTCTGCCCTCGCAGTTACCTGTCCAATCCAGCTCGGGGAGGCGTTGCCGGGGGGATTGGCCAGGTAGGAGGAGGTAACCTTACCTTGAACACGGTTGAAGCAGAGTCATTCCTGGGAAGCAGTCGGCGGCTTCAGAAGCTTTCCCACTCCCAAAAATAAAAATTAATCAATGATTGCATTACAGGTTATTTTTTTCCACAGGCGTACACACACGCAGATGCTGCTACGACAAGGCTGCTGTTGAAGGGCCGGCAAGGAATTTCCCCTGCATTGGCAGGTTTCGCCCGTAGCAATTCGTCACAACTTTGGCGGATGCAGGCCTTGGGCGAAATCCTTTAGCCATCTACATAAATAGGGGGCATGGGGCGGTGACCCCCCACCCCCATTGCGGTGGTGATAACAGGGTTCCTGTCAATGGGGCTAAGGGGGAGGCATTGACCATACGCAATAGGCTGCCATTGCCCTCCCTCTCCAGCGGCTGCGATCGAAGGGGGGGGTGGGCTATCTGCTTGAACATATGTTCTCCAGAGCTAGCCCAACCCCCACACATGCTGGATAACACTGAAATTACCCAGATCCCCAGCTGGGGGCTGGGAAGGATATACGCCCAATGCCTGAGCCAAGGTCTCCCTACATCTGAATTCTTAATAAAGTTGTGGCCAATTTTGATCCCATAGAACGTGGTCACCATTCCGCTCGGAAATGTGGCCTACCTGATGCGTCATTTTGGGGTGAAGCATCGTTTCTTCACACAGACCCTGGGGGCATACAAGGGCTACAAGAACCAGTCGTTCTACAGGAAACACCCCAAAATGACGCATCAGGTGTCACCATTCCGCTCGGGGGCTGCCTGGGGGCTTTGGGGGACTCCGCCTGACCGCGCAATAACATTTTTCTTTACACATTATAATCACATTGTTCTTTTCTTGAAAATTAATAATGAGATATTGCCTTGTTGCTTGGAATCCTCCAGGCTTATATCTAGCAGATAGAGGGGACAGGTGCATTCATCAGTTGATGTGTACACAGCTCCTGCCCAATCTAGCAGGTGGGACTGTGTTCATTTCTCAGTCACCTACTTAGGAGAAGGGGGTTGGGTTCAGCTTCTCCCTGAAACATCTTCAGCCCTGTTGACCAGGACTCCATGAATTTGAGCTGATCTCCTCCTCCTCCTTTGCTCCCACTGGTACTAATGCCCCCTTTGCCCCTCTCGCCCATCTGTGGTGTGTGTTTATCTGTCAACAGGCTTATCGGGAATGCTGGCTGATACCTGCAATTTCTCGATCTGACGTCAGAACACTTGAGGTAACCTTGTTCTTGGATGCACCGAAACCCAGCCACTACACTGCCACAACCTCTTCAACCTGGGAGGGAGGTTTTGCACTCTTCATCCGTCCACCCCTTTCCCACTCAAATCGGACTCCCCCCCCCCAACTTCCAAATTTCTACAAGATTGCAGCTGTTTTGAGGTGTATATCCGTTTCTGGGAATCACAAGGGTTGCATCCCAGGACTTATCATGGACGTTGGCTGGCCACTGTGAGAACCGGATGTTGTTGGGCTAGATGGAGATGGACCTTTGGCCTCATCCAACAGTGTTGCTATATGTTCTTAAGTACCCAGACCTGCTACCACTGTGTCCAGTTTAGCTCTCTATGTCCTGCTCTATGCTGAGTTGTTTGAGACTGTTAAAAATTGGAACACTTCCTCGAAGAGCATTAAATATATCTGTGGGGCTCAGTGCTATTTGAAAACCAGCCAACTTTTATGAAGGGGATTATATATGCCTGTGGAATAACAAGTACTCTGCTGCTTACGAAGTATCTAAAATTCATAGAAAAGTCCGGGAGCAGAGGATTATTTATTTATTTATTTAAAGAGAGCACGGGGGAAGAAAGGACCTTTCAAAAGAATTTAAAATTAGTAAGAGTACAATAGAGCCAGACGTTTTTTGAAGATTTTCCCGGTCTCTCTGACTAGGCCCACTGTGTGTTCCTTGGTATCTATAGTTTGGATGCGATACTTTTAAAGAATCTTTTTTCTGTAAGTCTCAGCATAATGTTATGTTAAATCTGTTCATGGGGGAGCTGCAGTATCTTCTCAGAAAGGCGGGGGAGACTGTACTAAAAGGGGATTTCACTTTGCAGATCTGATTTTGGTAAACAGGAAGGGGGAAGAAAGAGCACCTAATGCAATAAAATAGCAAGCATAAAAGGCAGACGTAGATTTTAAATAAAGCTGCCGAATTGAGAATGCATAAGAGTTCCCTTTCAAATGCGGCGAATTTTAGATGAAAGTTAACATTTGGGCTTTGTGTTTGGGACATTTGCACAGCGGAAGGAAGGCTGTGGTTTAATGCTCTTATAAGCTGACCATCAAGAAACATACTTACCAGAGGCATTCACACTACTGGTTTAGGAACTGGTGAGCCACCTTGCACACCTTAAATAATAGATCTAGTTTGTTTCTTTATTTATAACACTTCTTATCCGCCCTTCGTTGAAAGGTTCCATGCCCAACAGCCTGGCTTACACACCCACCCCGGGCGTCGGCAACTGACGCTATGCCACTGCCTTGGACTAGTTTCAGAAACTTTCTGCAAGTGATGATCAGTTCAGCCCACCACAGGAAAACAAATCTGATTCATTCTGATTTAAAGCACCAGCAGAACAACAACACACCAGGTAGATCTCACAAGGGAAACTGTTCGCAGATGGGGTGCCACAACTGAAAAGGCCCTCTGCCTTCCTATCATCATCATCATAGCTGTTGCAGTAACGCTTTTATTCAAAATATTCTGGCCATCACAAACAATGTAACTGTAAAACATTAAGCACAAATTCACTAACTGTGACACTAGGGTAAACAAAATCTTAAAGCAATAAAAGGCATTTAAAATAAAAATATCACCCACCCCCCCAATTGCATTATAGCACCAAGTAAATCAGCCTGCATGTTGATGCAAAGAGGCGGGTGGCAGAAGAAAAACAAGGAATTATTTTGGCAGATCTTCCTAGACTTGACATGTCGCCACAGAGAAGAGCTAACCAATGTGGCATGTTGAGGCATATTACGTAAAGAAAAAAGAAGGAAAAACGGACTTGGCATCCCACTTTGCTGAAAGTAAATTTCTCTCAAATTCATTCTGAAATTAACTGTTCCCACTCCAAAACAAAAACTGAATCAGCAAAAATATAGTTTATTTGGTAAGCCACGGTTCAGACACTCAAACTCCAAAAAACCAGCCATTCTAAATGGCACCAGAGCAAAACAACAAAGACCTTTTCTCCTTGCCTTGTCTTCGGGGTTGTTTCGGAGGGCTTCCTGCAGGAAAATCAACACTGGGGGCAAAATTCCTCAAGGGAGTGTAACACACTCAACCAACTTAAGTTTTATTGTCCTTTGCTTGTCTGACTTTGTTCCTAACGTATAAATTCTTGTCAGTTCAGAAATGAAAACTATTGATACAATAAAGTGTTTTTGTTCTCTATTCTTCTGGTGTGGTCTTTAACTAAACTGTTGGGGGGATAGAGAAATTCTGAGTCATCGTGCATGTCAGGATTTTCGTTTTACTCACGTGCTGAATGACATTTTGAAAAGTTTCATTATGTGGCCGCAGTTTCTCAAAATGGCATTTAACATGTGACTATTAATCATTTTAATTATACAGAACATGTCAACTATATATGAAAATGGGGAAAAAAGGGTCCGTAAATTGACATTTTCATGGAATTAGCCTACTGGAATGCTATTCCCAACAGATTTCCACTAGGAAAATACTAATGCCAGGGGTCAGCAACCTAAGGCCCATGGGCCACAAGCGGCCCACAGGGGTCGTTTAACCAGTGCGGCATAGGGGCTCGTTTCTGTGGCGCCGAAAATCGTGTCTGCGCAGACGCACCCACAATCTGGCCCACGGAGGGAACTCTGCTGGAGTGAACCGTCCAAGGCGAGGTAAACCTTGCCGACCCCTGCTAATACCAATAATAAATTTATTATTTATATGCTGCCCATCTGACTGGGTTGCCCCAGCCACTCTGGGCAGCTTCCAACAAATGAAAACATAAAACACAGTAAAACACCAAAGATCAAACATTTCCCTAAACAGGGCTGCCTTCAGATGTCTTCTAAAAGTCAGATGGTTGTTTATTTCTTTGGCATCTGATGGGAGGCCATTCCACAGAGCTGGGACCATAACCGAGAAGGCCCTCTGCCTGATTCCTTGTAGCTTTACCTCTTGCAGTGAGGGAACTGCCAGAAGGCGCTCAGAGCTGTCCAGGCTGAACGCTGGGGGTGGAGACGCTCCTTCAGGTATACAAGTAATGCAACCCATTCCCCACCCTGCTTTGTGCCCTATGCAAGTTCACCTGAAATAGCAATTTCTTATTATCCCCTTACCTCAGTTCCCTGCCTGCCTCACCTTGACCCGAGTCCCACGTTCCCCCATAACTGCACTGTGTTTCCCTATACTTTTCTTGTTTCAACCACAGTACACTATGATGTCTTCTCCTTCTCCTTCTCCTTCTCCTTCTCCTTCTCCTTCTCCTTCTCCTTCTCCTTCTCCTTCTCCTTCTCCTTCTCCTTCTCCTTCTCCTTCCCCTTCCCCTTCTCCTTCTCCTTCCCCTTCCCCTTCCCCTTCTCCTTTGCCTCTTAGCACGCTGTCTGCCAGGCCCTCTTCTCACTTAGTTTCTCATCTCTACGTTCCATTGACTCTTCAGCCTCAACCCCCACAACTCTGGCAATGGCACACAACCCCTCTAATTTCTAGATCCAGTCAAAGGTGCTTCCCTTCCCCTTACCCATTACAGTCCTGCCTTGGATCCTGAACGTCTTGCGAGTCGAAGATTTTGGCTCCCAAACGCCGCAAACCCAAAAGTGAGTGTTCCGGTTCACGAATGTTCTTTGGGACCCGAACGTCCGACGGGGCTTCCGGGGCTTCCTATTGGAAGCCATGCCTTGGTTTCCGAACGGTTTGGAAGTCAAACAGACTTCCAGAATGGATTCCGTTCGACTTCCGAGGTACCACTGCATGCTTTCCTTTCTCTTTTTAGCATTCACAGTAGCTGCAGTACTTGCTAACATTTTTTGATGGACTCTTCCCTCTCAATGTTAGTATGCTTATAATTAGTCCATAGCATCATAGATCAACCAGTGGCTGTATGTGCAAAGCCTTGTTCCATTTTCAGATAAACATTATCATTTTAATTTTGGTAAGCCACTATGAGACCAGTGGCTTGCAGTGATTTTTTTTTTGGGTAGAGGAACAATTAGGGCCCGAGGCAGTGGCTTGTGAGGGTGATTTTTTTGGAGGGGTGGAGGAGATGATTTTGTGTGCATGAGCATCGCACCTCCATAAGCCAGGCAGGAGTTTCCTAGGCTTTGCGAAGGAGGCGCCAGGGGAACATTTAGGGAACTAGCCTAGCCCCCTTAGTCCACTGACCACACACCACTGTATGAGACTGTGATTAATACTGAAAAATAAATTCTTTAAATAAATAAATAAGCCACACACTTTCATGATTAGTATTGCATCTCGCCAGGTTCTGACTTAGGAAAACATATAAAAATCCACAGAGATGCAAAATTATTTGCTTCATGTTCTGCTACTTTATCTTCCCAAGCTTCGTTTGTTAAATCAAAATAATAACAGCCCTTCCCCCTCTTATCCCTTCTTTTTCTTTGTATTTATAAGCTGCATTTATTTAACCTTCTCTTAAGAGGAGCACATGCCTCTGCAACTCAAACACGAATGCTGGCGAAGAAACGATAATGCGGATATAAGATATCCACAGAGAAATCTGTGAGAAAAGATTATTGAGCCCTCTGTTATAAAGCATAGCTGTGAAGTGCTCACAGCAGAAAAAAAGATGTACTAAATTTTAACAGTTTGCCGTGGTTGCAAATATACACCAAGGTTGTTTTTTTCCCAGGGTGGGGGGGAGGAGTTGTTAAATAATTTTTTATCTATGGAATGGAAAAGTGGCCACAGGAGCTAATAAATATGTGTTTTTAAGACGCTAGAGGATATAGTTTAATACAGCTTGCTGGTTTAATGCCAATGGCACACCGTAACTTATCATGATTAGGTACACTTAGGGTAACATGCTAGGTAAACTTGCTTCATGCTATTTACACAAGCTGCTTGTCCATGATGACTAAAAGGGCATTGATGCATGTATGGGAATTAAATCACTGCCGACCTTCCTAGCCGTTCAAGATATAAACGTAGCATATTTTACATCTCCCAGTGATCTATACTAGGTATTTTATGGGAAGGCCTCGCTGCAGCAAATATTATTTAAGCAAACCCAATAATAATTCAGAAGAGGAAAGAGGAATTCCCCCCCTCACTCTCTCACACACATCATTCCCCCCCTCTTCCCCATCACAGCTTAAAATGGATGGCCTGTACCCTCAGTAACATTTCTCAGTTCAGCAACCTCAATATGTGTGTTGCTAAAGACGAATGGAGAAGGTGTTTAGAGTTAATGATCTGTATCATATTGCTTCCGTTTAGCTAAAGATATATAATCCCCACACGGTTTTGGTTTATATTGACTCTTATTCAAGAGCCACATCTTCCAAAGGCCATCATGCTTTCCTGACAGGTTGGGAGATTAAAATAAATAAGTCAATAAAGTCCCCATTTTTATTTTTTTCAGATCAGCCCTGTAGAGAATTTGATGTTTTTTACTCCTTCATGTTTTACATTGATATTAGAATTACATATTGCCAAATTACTGTCACATTGCATTTTGTCATCTGAACGGCATCTCCGGAGGGACAGGGGTGAGTGAGCGTGTTTCTGCAATCAAAACGAATGTGTTTTATTCTCTATCGCAAATCCAAGAAGATGTCATTGAACATTTGAAGCTTTCATATCTCCAGGGAGGTTTTCTAACCAGGGCAAAGGTATTGCTAGTGTATAACATGGATGTCTCACATAAGCCCTTTAGGACCTAACATCAGGATGAGATCTCCTCCCCAGCCAAAATAAACAAGTTCTGCTTCGACTACTCTGGACACCAACCATTCTGATGCCATTATTTTATTTTCAATTATGTTTTATTAAGTTTTAACATTTTCAATATACAGACCCTCCAAGTGTACCTAATTTCCGGGGACGTCCCTGATTTAGAGAAGCCGTCCCGGTTTCTGATTTGATCCCAGAATGTCCCACTATTCCTTAGGGTGTCCCTGTTTTCATTGGAGAAACATTGGAGGGTATGGAGTTATCTGAATCCTTAGCCGTCTGAAGGCAATCCGGTATAGGGAAGGTTTTTTAAAAATAATAATAAAAAAAGTTTAATGTTGTATTATGTTTATATATGTGTTGGAAGCTGTCCAGAGTGCTGGGGCAACCCAGTAAGATGTGTGGAGTATAAATAATAACATTATCATTATGGAATGGGACGTCCCTATTTTCATTGGGAAAATGTTGGAGGGTATGAGCATACGTATACAGTTAAAATACAATTTCCTTTTTTCTCTTATTTTTGTCGACTTCCCACCCCCTTTTCCATGGAGTTGTTGTTTCTCTCTATCTTCTATCTATCGAAACATAACTACAATATTATAATCGAATTACTTCTGTTGCTCATAGCTCAAATCCTGCTCATAAGTTCAACACGCTGTAATATTTCTTTAAATAGTCTGAAAAAGGCATCCATTCTAAGACTCAAGTAAGGTAAAGGTAAAGGTAAAGGACCCTTGGATGGTTAAGTCTAGTTGAATTCAACTATGAGGTACGGCCCTCATCTCTACTTTCAGGCCAAGGGAGATAGCATTTGTCTGCAGATAGCTTTTCCAGGCCAGCATGGCTAAGCTGCTTCTGGTGCAATGGAACGCTGTGATGAAGCCAGAGTGCACGGAAACGACATTTACCTTCCTGCCACAGTGATACCCATTTATCTACTCTTGCTGGTATGCTTTCACACTGCTAGGTTGGCAGGAGCTGGGACAGAGCAATGGGAGCTCACCCTGTCATGCAGATTCGAACTGCCAATGTTACAATCGGCAAGCCCAAAAGGCTCAGTGGTTTAGATCAGCCACAGAAGCCCTACTCATGACCGTCAGTAGCTGTAGTAACAATGGGAGGCACAAGAGTTGAAGCCTTACCAGTAGATGCTGTGGAACTTCTTCCTTGGAGGCATGTGATCGGCTTCTTCATTATTGCCTCTTAGGTGGGTCCCAAATTAAGGATATAATAAGGCATCACTTTTCCGTTCCAATCTTTGTGTGTGTGATGTAGCGCTGTTTCCATTCTGCTGCAGTTCTTCTTCCAAGAGAAACTACATTATCTGTATTGCTAACTAATGTGGAAAAATGGTGGAACTTGCACAATATATGTAATGATATAAATTATGTATGCTATGTTTCCGTTATGTTATTCCAGTTTATTCATTTCAGTGCAAAGGAATTTTTTTTAGGGGGGGCGTAATCAATTATGTATGTTATCTTTTGCAGTCTGAAAGCAACAACAATGAATACAAATCATATTTGCGGGATTGGTTTCTGATCTGGACACCTACAGATCAGCAAACAAATAAGCAACCATCAGCAATTTCTGCTCATGTTTCTGTTTTCGTTGGAGTTCTCCAACATTCCCACCCTGAATGCATTCTTATTCCAGTCTGCTTTTAATGAGCGTAGGTTAACGCTTTTTTTCTCTGCTTGTTGTTTTTCGATGACTGCAAGTGAGGGTTTTTATACCTTTTTTATTGGCTGACTTAAAATGAAATTGTTATATTGCTGTTTCCACTTTCGAGAGTTTAATTGTGAATTGTTATGTTTGTTTCAAGATTTTTTTCCCCATTGTGCATCACTTTAAGGAGTTTTTTTTTTATCTTGAAAGGCAACTGAGACATTCTTTTGATAAATTTTGGGCTGGCTCATTCAAAACCAAGGAACGTGAGGAATGGATGCACTGCAAAATAAGATAAAATAGAATACTCCTATGTTTCTGCTAGACCAGAGGTACAATATCCCCTGGCACAGCTGACAGGACCATAGTTCAGATGCAAAACATCTGCTTTGTAGGTAGAAGATCACAGGTGCAATCCCTGGAATCTCCAGGTGGTGATGGAGTTGAGAATGTCCCCTTCCTAAAGCTCTGGAGAGCCACTGCCAGTCCGTATTGACAATAACTGGCATGGCGAAAAAGAGGTCAAAGGAAGTTATCCTGGCCCTGTGCGTGGGGCCAACCACTGCTACTACGCAGTTGGTCCTGTCCCCAGGGAATGCCCTCCAATTCCTGCCACCATCGACCTATTGGGTGGCAGGAGGACGATCCAGCCTGCCCAAGAAGAAGCAATTGGATATATTTCATTAGCTGACTTCCAAACTGTTGTGTCACTCATGTCTAGCCTCACCTGTTGCAAATTCAGAGTTAAAGTTATATTAACAAATCCTGTGTACTTCCCCCTGTCATCTGCGAGCATGTCGGTCCTAGTGGTAGGACACTGAGCATTCCCCAGCATAGCTGGGCTTCCAACTAAATCCTACAGCTTCCCAGATGGAGAATCTCTTTCATCCCAATGGCCGCATTTCCTTTCTGAACAATGCCAGTGCTAGCTGGGGCCAGAGGCAAAAGTGGATGGAGTATTTTGAGATGTTTCTTTAACCCCTAGGCATTATTAATTTGGTATTTTCCCCCAGACCATTGTTTATATATTTAGGTGGGTTATTTGTTTGTTTGTTTAATTTTTTTTTTATAAATCACCATTCAGCATACATGTTCTTTTTTTCTTTCTTTCTTACAGTTCCAAACTCTCATAAGCGCACGCGCGCACACACACACACACACACACACAGAGAGAGAGAGATGTCGGCACCATCCAATTAAACGGAAATGTTGCCGTGTTTGGGCAGTAACAAAACAAAGCAAAGCCTTGGGAATATACAAAGCAAAAAAGAATTAAGTCCCAGAGATAAGAACATAAGAGGATGTGAGCAAAAATCACTAATTGCTCCAAATTAACCATGTTGAAAGTCAAGTCAGTAATGAGGCCTGAGACCTATTTTTTTTAAAAAAACTGAAAGCACAGGAGATCTCAGCTATTTATTCAGAGGGTGAGCATGCACAGACAGTTGGTGTGTGTGTGTTCCAGAAGGTCATGAACTGCATATTCTACATTCCCTTTTTCTCTTTCTGTAGAATGTTGGAAGGTTTGGTAGGACACCCCTATTTTCATTACAGAAATGCATCCTGGGCCATGCAGAGTGGGGTGGTTAGGGGGGAGGGGAATGGATGAAGTACGCATGCACATTCAACGGCCTAACAGCGCCTGCATCACCCAGGAGATCACAGCCACAGAAATAAGAAGAGTTGTTCTGTTGTCTGAAGAGGTCACTTCCTGCTTCGCATGGAGAAGCCATTTTCAATGGAGCCCAGCGAAATGCCCACCTGTATTGCGACAGCACCGGGTGTTGAAATTTTGCACCGCTAACTATTTTGCTTCTGGGGCAACCGCCCCTGTGCCCCCCACAAATGCTACACCACTGTGTTTATTACCTGATGGTGTGTGCATAAATATCTGTGGATTGAGCTGCTGGTGGCCCAACCACTGCCTGTAACTGCTAACACAAAGTTCCAGCTGAGATCCAGCACCGAGGGCCTTCTGGCAGTTCCCTCATTGCAAGAAGTGAGGTTAAAGGGAACCAGGCAGAGGGCTTCTTTGTAGTGGCGCCCACCCTGTGAAACAGCCCCCCCATCAGATGTCAAGGAGATAAGTAACTATACAATGTCTGAAGACAGCCCTGTATAGGGAAGTTTTTAGTGTTTAATGTTTTATTATACCAGCCACGTGGGGGCACTGGTTAAGGAGCGCAATACTTTCCTTCTCTGGGTGCTGGCAACCCACGCTATGCCACTGGTGGTGGGGGCTGTAGTCTGCCATCCCAAAGAATCTCGCTGGGTTCACAGAAGCCAAGCACTTGGAGGAGATACTGTGGTCAGATGTTCCCCTATGCTTTCTACAGCAGTGTTTCCCAACCAGTGTGCCTCCAGATGTTTTGGGACTACAACTCCCATCATTCCTGACCACTGGTCTTGCTAGCTAGGGATGATGGGAGTTGTAGTCCCAAAACATCTGGAGGCACACTGGTTGGGAAACACTGTTCTACAGGTTAACAAGGCAGTTTAGGGGACTTCATGGTTAAATCTTCCACTGTGGCAGGTGTCTCTGGCTCCTCCAGTTGCAGGTTCCAAAGATTTCGCATGCCTCAGCCATCCTGCACTCACTTCCCTGCAATGGTCTGAGCCCACATTTTGACAGCCACTGCTCTAAGCATTTGTTAGAAAACAGTTGTTTTAACCCAAGGAAAATCTCTTATATAACACCCACACCCACACACCCAATGTGCTCATAGTTCTGGTAGAAATAATTTCCCTTTGGTGCTAATGTTTAATTGTAATGCAAATTGCATGTTCAATTATGTTTATGTTAACAGCAGTTTTTCAAAGGGATGTCATAAAATGTTATGAGGTTCTGCTCCTATCATTTGACCTAAGGGGTTTATTAAAAGCAAACCAAGTGAATATAGGCCAATAAGCATTTCACAGGCAAAGAGAAAGAACACCTTATTTATTTATTCACTCTAAACATGTGTAATCTGTTCTATAAAAAAATAACAACAAGGAAACAAAGACAGCTAACAATGGAGATGATCCATTCAAAATGAAGCACTTGCTAAGCCTTGTTGATTTCATTAGAAGCATCCATCTCTCCTATTGAAGTTAGTGGAACAAAAAAGACTTTAAGTTCTGTGGAGAACAAAGGAAATTGCCTTATACCAAGCCAGACAACCAGTTTATCTCACTCAATATTATCTACAGTCGCAGGCTTTGGATCTCCAGGGTTTCAGGTATGGGATGTTCCCAGTCCTTCCTGGAGATGCCAGGGATTGAACCGAGGACACTTCCCTTTAGCAAAGTGCCCCCCAGTTCCCCACTCAGACATCAGTGGCCTTCTCCCATGTGGGTAAACCCTGACAGATTTACCTACTAGCAGTGGGAGCAGAGCAGCACTGCTCTGATCAGTGTTGGGTGGTTCAGAGCCACCATTTTCATTTCTCACAGTCATACTACATTGGGGAGCATTGTGGAAAATCAAAATAGAGGCTTCCAAACCAAGCCACCTGGTGCTGATGAGAGTGCTGGGGGGGGGGGGAATTAATGAGTTGGACAGAACCCGGAATGTGTGGCGCTCACTTTTGTATTGGTGTATCCCCAAGAACTGATCAACCCAATTATCACTGCAGCCAAGGGACTGTGGTTCAAATTAGGAAGTTCTTTGTTTGAACCTCTCCCCTGCCAGGAGCTCATTAGGTAGCCTCCATCTGCAGTATGGGACATAATAATACGGAATTACTTGAACTTTACAGAGTAAATTATAGAGAGCCAGTGTGGTGTAGTGGTTAAGTGCGGTAGACTCGTAATCTGGTGAACCGGGTTCGCATCCCCCTCATCCACATGCAGCTGCTGGGTGACCTTGGGCTAGTCACACTTCTCTGAAGTCTCTCAGCCCCACTCACCTCACAGAGTGTTTGTTGTCGGAGAGGCAGAGAAAGAAGAATGTTAGCCGCTTTGAGACTCCTTCGGGTAGTGATAAAGGGGATATCAAATCCAAACACTGCCTCCTCTTCTTCTTCTTCTTCTTCTTCTTCTTCTTCTTCTTCTTCTTCTTCTTCTTCTTCTTCTTCTTCTTCTTCTTCTTCTTCTTCTTCTTCTTCGTACAGCAATAGGCCAAATACAAGGCCTCCATGATTCCTGGATTCTGCAGGCTTCTGGGGTTTATCTTACTCCAGAAAGAAGCTTCCCAACTCTACTACATTAAGATTAGCAAAACTTCTTAAGGATTTTAAATGTCTATTCACAGCTGATCAGTCATAAGTTGCACTGAAACCACTATATTCAAACCAAATCAATAACCAGTTGGGAACTTATGGACCCATTGGTGCTAGTTTTTCATCATGATTGTACAGTATGTGGGTAAGAGATGTTTGGATGCAGGAATACATAGCAGACTTAAGTTCTTGCATTGCTGCCATTCATTTCAAAGGCAATTCCACAGAAGAGCATTTTTAGTGGGATATGCCCTGTGTAGTACAGTGGTACCTTGGGTTACAGATGCTTCAGGTTACAGATGCTTCAGGTTACAGACTCCACTAACCCAGAAATAGTACCTCGGGTTAAGAACTTTGCTTTAGGATAAGAACAGAAATCTCGCAGCAGCGACAGCAGGAGGCCCCATTAGCTGAAGTGGTGCCTCAGGTTGAGAACAGTTTCAGGTTAGGAACAGACCTCCAGAACGAATTAGGTTCTTAACCCGAGGTACCACTGTACTGCTTGTAATTTGATGAACCCTGTAGAAAGGAAGAAGGATGAGATGCTCCTTATTCAAGCAGCATCCCAAAATTGAACACTGTCAGACATGCATCTTCTCTGGAGCAATTCTATTTTACCTGCTTTAAGAAGGTTAAATTACTTTTACTTTCTCTCCCTGAACTCTTTCTTCCTGTTAAGAGGTTGGGAAGAGGAAAAGTACATGCCTCCAAGGAAGATGACTTTAAAAAATCTTAACTTATGAGTTCACCTCAAAGCAAAGTAGATATAATTTGGAATCAGAGTTGTGCATTTGGACTTTTCAGAATTACATCAGGCTCAAATTTTCACACCGGCAAGGGACATGCTGTAGAGTCCCGAGCAGAATTCTTTATCTAGCTGTGACACCTGAGAGTGTTAAATTACAAAATAATTTCCAGGGTCTGTAGCAAACTAGTGGAAAACATGTTCTCCAGGTCTGGGGGATTGTCCAAAGTCAGGACCCATTTTAGCATTGTCAATGACATCTTGTAATAATAAAATGATGTTAATAAAAAAAGAAAAAGAAACACTTTCTCTTCTTAGAGGTTTTTGCTCTGTGACCTTGTTTAGAACACATTTTGAAATGTTAAAGCCCACTAAAGTTGGTTTTACAATGCATTCCAGTGTGTATCTCCTCTAACACAAGCCCCATTCAGTGGGAAGTATTCCTAGCTAAGCATGTATAGAATGACAACCAGAATTTAGAGAAGGCTAAATTAAGAACAAATGGGATAGAAAGGAAGAAAATTTTCATATGTGTAGGTGAGCTCAAGGAATGGTGCTAGTGAGATCCTTGGCTGTTTGTTTTTCCTTGGCATCATATTATTCAAAATATAGGGCTTACGGTCTCCAAATGGAGAAATATTTATCCCTTAGCTCATGCAAACTCAGAAATTGGATCTTTGACCAGGACGCCAATCAAGATAGAACATCCGTTATTGCTCCCTGGTATTCTATTTGGTACCTCCAAATTAAGGTCAACCATTCAAGGCCCTATTACCTTGAGACACTGACTTTTCTGCAACTTCGTAGGGCATTTACTAAGGTTGCAACAGATGTCTTTAGCATACTTAGAGGGGAATTCCCTGTATGGAACACAAATGCATTTATGGATGCAACCAGGTCAAGAATATCATGTGCTACCTGCTGATTTGCCCCTTATATGCAATGCCAAGATAATTTTTTTTAATCGCCTATTCTTATCTGGTTTTCAGGCCAATCCCCCCAGGAAGTGGCAGTCGAACTCTTAGCTGATGAAGATCTACAAATTACACAAATTTGCTCTGGCAGCTAAGAAGCTCCATTCCAGCCATACTAATGCTTTCTAATTTTAAAACAACTACCAGACTTTTAGAAGAGTTCTGAAGGCAGCCCTGTTCAGGGAGGCTTTTAATGTTTAATAGATTACTATGTTTTATTTTCTGTTGGAAGCCGCCCAGAGTGGTTGGGGAAACCCAGCCAGATGGGCGGGGTATAAATAATAAATTATTATTATTATTATTATTATTATTATTATTATTATTATTATTATAACTTTATGCTGTAATATTGAATGCTGTAAACTTTTATAGGTTATGTTGTGTGAGCCTTGCTCTTGTCCCATTTGGTAGGGTTGCCATATTTCTAGAAGTAAAAGTAAGGACACAAATGTTTTTGTTGAGCTTTTTTAAGGCAATCAACCTTGAAATCCCAGTTAAATCCTGAATATGTCTGGGAAATTACAGTACCGATGTATGACAACCCTAGTGTTTGGGAACTTCCAAGGGCCATTTCCTCCAAGCCATACTCACCTGCCTGTACCTGACATCATAAGTTATATCACGTATGGAGCAGACAAAAAAATGTGACTTCCTGGAGAGAAAAAATAAGGTTTACAGGTGCTTTATCATCAGCAGTTACAAACTCTTCTTCCTGCATAGCTTGATTTACAGGATTAAAATCTCAAATGCCCACCCCTAACTATGACCCAGACCATTGCATCTCTAAACTGATCACGAATGACCCACATGCCCTTCTGCCCTCACATTCCTGTACATAAGATCTCCCAGGCCCTACATCTGCATTACATTTTGTCCACAACCAAAGTTTGCTGGAAAGTTTAGCTCCTCTCTTGCACTTTGCCGTGTTTGAAGGTTGTCTGAGGTGCAGTTCATTTACATTTTAGGCCTTTCTGTAAGACTCTCTTGGCAGGGTTATAAAGTGTTACAGCGTCACAAAGTCAGAACGGTACCCATGGCAGCACTATTCAAATTTATTTGATTAGAAACCTGCAGGCCTTTTCCTTCTGTTCATCATAACTGATGGCCAATGCAGTAGGGAGGCCTCTGAGGCTGAGAGCACATCAGCTGAGAGAATGCAATCAGGGAGATAAAATACAAGTTGCTAGTAAGCTTTTTACTGGGACAAGGATCTGTCTGGCCCTGTCTGTCTCCGACTACTAAATCTTGATTTAAACCTCTTCTGAAAGCTTTTGGAGTCAACATTACCCTTTTCATTTCCATTTCGAAAGGTGGCTTTCATTTCAAAGGGAACTAGTGAAGGTTGAAACAAAAGGTTAACTGAATACTCTGAAAAATTGATATGAGTCTAAATGCAAATGTAACTAAGGCACTGGTTCTCCAAACACTTAGAAATGAGCATAACTCTATTGAGGACTCTTTTACCAAACAATTACTGGATATACCCAGCAGTATAATGTGCAATTGTTCAAATGATCATGACTAAAGCATGGACAGGACAGTGAACATTTCAAGAGGAAAGTCTTCACAAATGTTCTGCATCTGTTTAATGACCATGATGTGCAGAAAGGGAAGTTTAAATGCTATTTTATTCCAGCCCTGTTCTAATTTTTCTGCAACCTGAGTCATGAGATACTGCATATCCTCCAACATTTATCTGATGAAAATAGAGATGTCCCCTCCAACTTTTATCCAATTCCAACATTTCTCCAATGAAAATAAGAACATCCTAAGGAAAAGCAGGACATCCCAGGATCAAATCAGAAACTGGGACAGCTTATGTAAATCCGGGACTGTCCCTGAAAAATAGATGCACTTGGGGGGTCTGCCGGATATCAGGGCCTGGTTTGCTGAGGAGGAGAGCTGGGAGCTGCCAGCCCAAAAGCCCCCCACCTACCCAGGGAGGGCTCCAAATATGATATTGTGATGAAGGGTGGTATATTAATTAAATAAATTAAAAATAAGAACATCATTTTCTGATGGCTTTGTGGCTGTGAAAAACACTGACATTCCTTATGCTGGCTGTGGCAGCTTTCATGATACATTTTGATATTTAGCCTTTTGTGTTTGAAAGTACCATAGCACTTGTCCTCTCCTTGGGACTCGTATGGCTGTGCAGTATGTAAAAACCTCAGCTTCAGGAGATGGCCCAGATCAGGCAATTGTGCACAGCGCAAAACAATAATGGACCGGTTACACAGGACTGGTTACTGGTGGAAATGTCCCTGTCATGCTACAAAAAGCCAGCAGGCAAATAAGAGCAATGCGAGATCATAGGGCTTAAAAAAGCAAACAAACAGATTATGTGAAGACTAGTATTTGCATGGGTGAAAGGGTGGGATTTTTGTGGTAATTGCCACACACTTTCTCTTCTCTAACTCCAGAGATTCCCTATGCAGTTGATACAACATTGCTATTTGGATTTTCCGAGCATATGGAATTTCCAGATTTAGAGAGGGGTATGGATAGGGCCCACTTTAGTGGGCTTTGCCACAGTAGTTTTCATTTCAAGAGCGGCTTGCTCAAAAGCACACACCTGATAAACCACATACCACACTAGTTTTCAAGTGGTTCGGGCACAGCCTGAGAGGTGCTGACATCTCAGACAAATGAAAGTTTGAATCTGCCCTAAGTAGGATGGTCAGCTGGGAAGCAAAACTGAGCTCTCCATCAGCTTAATGACTTGTACCTTTAATTGTCTAGCTAGGAGGCACACTTAACACCAGCCTCAGCTGAGAGGATCGTGCACTTTCCAGAAGAATAATGTAGAGAAATAATAGTGTTATCAATTAGTGATAAGTCCTAGAACTGGGAGACATATCCTAGAACTGCTTTAAATTTTTAGATGAAAATGATCTTAACATTCACCACACACACACAAAAATAGCAACCCCAAATGAGTGATGATAGTGCAGACGCCCTTTAAATAAAATTTAGTCAATCATTGTTCACATCAAGGGATCTCTCCCCTCCCCAAAAGGAACGCCCCACTCCCTTCTTCTCCTACTAAAAATTGGCCAAGTTATTTCTTCTTCATTCCTCATGAAGAAGAGCAACAAAGTTTGCAATTGCATACTTGCATGGGAGTAAGCCCCATTTAACTCAATGGGACATCTATAGACTTATGTTATTATATTTTCCTCCCCCAATTAATCTTTGTGGAATAATCTGAAAGGGGCTGATGAACAGCTTTGGGGTTTGGTCCAAGGTTGCATCCTTAGTTAGCAGAAGACACTTAAGGGCTGGTATGTAAAGGTTCTGTTGTTTGCCTCAGTGAACTAAAACACTTTAAAAATGTTTTTCTCCCACAAGCTAAATAGCCATTATTTCACTCTTTGCCCAATATACTTTTGGCAGGTATGAAAGTACACAGCTAAAATATTCCCCAAACTGATACATTATGCAGGCAGTAGGGAATGATGTTTATAAATCTCCTCAAGATTATTAGCTAAAGAGCGCACCAACCCCTTTCTTCATGGATAGCAACTCAAGGAAGGAAACAACAGCCAGGGCGTTTAGGCTGCAATCCTAACCCGATTTAGCCGAGAGTAAACTGAACGGAATTCAATAAAACACGCTTCCAAGTAGACATTGTTGGAATCCTGCTGTTGGTCAGGAAAATATACTATCACTGGATACCTTTAGCTTCACATAGGCCATACCATACATTTAAAGCCGTACCATACATTTAAAGCCCTATTTATACTATTTTAACAAGTCATTGCTTCCTGCAAAGGATTCTGGAAAATGTAGCTCAGTGAGATTGTTTTGAGTTGTTAGGAGACCCCTATTGTTCCCAGAAAGCTAACTGTCAGTCCCTGTTCCCTGGGAACTCTGGGTCTCCTAACAACTCTTAACAAACCACAGTTCCCAGGATTCTTTGGGGGAGGCCATGACTTAAAGTCGTATAATAGTGCTTTAAAAGTGTGGCATAGATGCAACCACAGGCTGGATGAGGTGAATTTATTTCCTTAACACAATGATTTCTTTCTTGGGGCAGCGACCACGACCACATTACCATACCCTGCAAGTGTCCCGGAAAAACTAGTACATCCCGTTTTCTCACACGAGAGCACGGCGGCCATTTTGGGTGCTGTGATCCTGCGCAATTTTGCACTGAGATTTCACCCTGAAAAAAGCACACCTTTTGGGCTCCGTGATCTTGTGTGGGTAAGGAGATGTGCATACCTGCCAAGTCTCCTGCTGAAAAATGCGGGATCAGCAGCGGCATGGCACCGGAGGTTGTGTAGAAGCAACTTCTGGGGCCGCTCTTCCCATGTGTGGGCACTGGAAATTGGGCAGAGTGGCACCGGAAGTCGCTTCTACACATGCCCGGCGGCCATCTTGGTGACAGCTGCCGCCATGCGGCCACCACCAAGATGGTCGCCGGGCATGCGTAGAAGCGACTTCCGGTGCCACTCTGCCTGATTTCCAGTGCCCGCACATGGGAAGAGCGGCACCCAAAATGGAGGCTCCCTGGCAGGTAGGAAATCCGGGGGATTTCCGGGATTTTTCTCCATTCAGGAGAACAGCGGGAAACGGATTAAAATACGGGGGTTTCCAGCGAAAAACGGGATACTTGGCAGCTAAGGATGTGTGTCCTGGTTTGGGGACTCAAGATCCTGGAGGCTATGCAATTGCAACAGTGAAACACAGTTACGATGTGTATTCTTCTTCTAGAGACTTTTCACATAAGACAAGGCAACCTTAGCCATTGGATAGGCCTGTTAACAATTTTATACTTCATACTTTCATAGTTTCATACCAGTTGTTCACACTTCCGATGGCAACTGCCGTGCAAAAGTAGGTGCCCATGCAACTTAGGATACTGACCTTGCAGGAATAAGCAGTTAACTTGCAGTTTGAAAGCAATTATCTTGGTGGTGGTTGGGATGCGCCGAAGTCTCTCCTTCCCTCCCTCCCTTTCTCTCTCTTGCATTTATTACTCTAGGAAACATCACTCTTCATGCTGCCATCCAAGAAACCTTCGCCCAGTTCTTTGTGGTAACAGAAATGGAAATGCAGTTGTGTTGACATACATATTAGGCGGAGTGAAATTAAGGTCTTATTAACTTGAGGTTTATGCATGCAAAGCTACTTGAAGCTGTCATTTCTTTTTCTATGATCTCATTGTGAGGCCTTCAGTGATCTCGAGGGGGAAGAAGTCACCTAAGAAAGTGGGTCAAACTCAGCTGCAAGGTTAAATAAGCATTCTGACCAGCTGTATAATAAGGACCAACATTTAAATACCCCCACTGAGAAGAGGACAGTGATAATAACTCTTCAACCTCAAAAAATGTAGAGGAAGCATCCCTGACAAAATATTGCAATGCTGGTTAGGAAGGAGGCAAAATTATGGTATTTGATATTAGCAGAATCAGGATCAAAGATTTTCCTCTTGGCACATCTGCCCACAGTTTGGCATGGCTAATTGGGCTGAATACTAATCAGAGCTTTTCACCCTTAATTACTGTTCTTGAAAAATGCAACGGCCACAAAGCTAAGAATCCATCCTGCTTCAAAGTCTGCATTATTGTGTAATACTTTTCTCTAATAAGAGTTCGGCTTTCTCAGAGAGAAAAAGTTATAATAAGAACCTGCTAAATAATAATGAAATATGCCCGCCAATAGAACAGAACGAAACAACCAACATCAGTCAAACCAACACTCAATTATTCTACTTCAAATGCCCCCCCCCTTTAAAAATATAAACCCATATATTTGCTGCTTGTTGGAGCATGACCAAGGTTATGTCCACATCATTAAAATGCATTTGAAGCCTATTTTTTCTTCAAAGAATTCTGGGCATTGTAGTTTACCCCCTGCCCAAGTTACACTACCCAGCAACACTTAACAAACTACAGTGGCCCAGCATTCTTTGACTGTGCTTTGAATATGCTTTAAAGAGGGGGGGGGGAGTGTATAGGGCACATGCAGGTTTCTCTAGAAATGACATCCCATAGTTTTTATGTTGGTGTCTGGTTGCAAACTTGCCACTGGGTAGCAGTTTCAAGTTGGGTGCATGACGTACTTCTCCCGTGGGGAATTATTAGGAGGAGGTCTGGACAGAACTAGGAATTATGTGGAAGCAGTTTGAACAGTTTCCTGCTGGGCTCTTTTGGCCGCTCACAGGAGACTCAGACTAAATGTCAGGGTGGTACAAACCATCCAGTGTTTGTGTTGTGGTTATTGTGTTGGACTAGGGAGAAGCAAATTTCCACTCTGCCTTGAAGCTTACTGGGCCATCATTACCTCCCAAGGTCGCTATAAGGATAAAATGTGCACACTCAGACAATGAATTTGCTTTTCATATACAGTGCTACCTCGGTTTACAAACTCAACCCGTTCCGGAAGTCTGTCCTGAAACCAAAACCGTTTTTAAACCGAGGTGTGCTTTCCCTAATGAGGCTTCCCGGCACCGGTGCCCTTCCACTGTTCAGATTCTGTTCTTAGACCGAGGTAAAGTTCTCAAACCAAGACACTATTTCCGGTTTTGCAGAGTTTGTAAACCGAATCGTTCTTAAACCGGACTGTTCTTAAACTGAGGTACTATAGGATATTAATACAGTGGTACCTCGGGTTACAAACGCTTCAGGTTACAAACTCCGCTAACCCAGAAATAGTACCTCGGGTTAAGAACTTTGCTTCAGGATGAGAACAGAAATCGTGTTCTTGCGGCGCGGCAGCAGCAGGAGGCCCTATTAGCTAAAGTGGTGCTTCAGGTTAAGAACGGACCTCCGGAACGAATTAAGTTCTTAACCCGAGGTACCACTGTAATAACAAGAACAATAATCCTATTGCTACTGCCTTAACTACTGCCACCTTTCTGACAGCATATTCCTACTTACTCAGAACAAAATCCCTCTGTGTTCAGTTGTGTGTCCCCAAACCACCCCTCAAATCAAGTCACACCACAGACAGAATTTTTGCTTTGGTTTTTAGCATGAATTTGGCTACAACTTTATTAAAATACAAAATATGTGAGTGGTTGCGTAGGCATTGGTTCACCAACTGTCCCCTAAGGTCAGGGGAAACCCTCTCGGGAGAGACAGGGAGCCGGGTGTGTTTGCCCCCCCCTCTCCCTTCAGGCTCCTAGGGGCTCTTGCGCGGCCCTGGCCCCTGACCGGGGGTTATGGACAGAGCATGTCGAGCCCCTGTATTCCTGAACGGAATTTCCCCAACACACCGGCATCAAATTGAAGGGGCAGACACAGTCAATCATAACTCCTTACACAACCAACAAAATAACCAATGCCTAACCTCCAACCTTACAAGTTGTGACTATTTGCTATGCAGTAGGCAAAAACCAGATGGCACCAGCCAATCAGCCCAAAGGAAAAATTACTACCAGGCCCCTGCCCCAAAAGCAGACGACCCCATGACAGGCACAGCAAGGTCAACACAGAGGCCTAAACATAGGGAGGGAGGGTGGGTGATCCGAAGTACGCAGCCAAAGAGGCGGAATAAACCACGTGCCTGCCTTTTATACCCCGGGGGTGTCCCTCACGAATTGCAACATGCTCTTAACCCCAACAAAGCCTGGGTCCAATCAGAACAGTGGCCAACTCACAGTCCCGCCCCGGCAACTGAGGGGTAGTTTGCTGGCTCCCACCGCAACACGTGCTCTCCATGAAGGAGAACCCGCATTACTACCCAGGCGAGCAACTGTAGACTCAGGTAGGAATCATAGAATCATAGAGTTGGAAGAGGCCACAAGGGCCATCCAGTCCAACCCCCTGCCAAGCAGGAAACACCACCAAAGCATTCTTGACATATGGCTGTCAAGCCTCTGCTTAAAGACCTCCAAAGAAGGAGACTCCACCACACTCCTTGGTAGCAAATTCCACTGCCGAACAGCTCTTACTGTCAGGAAGTTCTTCCTAATGTTTAGGTGGAATCTTCTTTCTTGAAGTTTGAATCCATTGCTTCATCCATTGCATGAAGTTGAATGAATTCAACTTCATGCTAAAACAAATGTTCTATCTCCTGGAACACTACTGGTTGCCCAGTGGAATGACCCCCCCATGTACTTTAATGAAAGTTTTCCTGACGCCCCCCCCCTCCCCAAGCTGCTTTGGAGGGTGTGGGGGCATGTGAGAGGAGGGAAAGCCACTAGTGACACTATTGTGGAATTACTTAGTTGGATCCTGCCCTAAGGACTGTCAAGGATGGGCTGTATGCCATTTCTGATCTGTTGGAATACCTTACTTGAGTGACTAACTTATATCCCATTGATTTCAATGAGAATTTGTAATGAATAACTTTTACTGGATTGTGTCCAGGGTGTATTTAATTCACTCCAGCGCTGCTAAAACATGAATCTTCAAATTCCTTTGAATTTAAAAGCTCATTAAGCATTCAGCACTTTTGTATACTTTGGAGGGATTGTCACCTGGCATAAATATTTAAATTTCCCTGTGCAATCAATAGAGTGAAGGGGAATTTTTTTTCCCCCATTCTCAATTATTTGAAAGTTCAGAAATTAGCACTGGAACTTTTCGGCTTGCAAGTAAGTTACTATAACAATAGGCATTTTAAAGCCCCATGGAAAGATATGTTGGAAATTGCCTGTTCAAAGAAATTTATGATTTTATTACAGCTGCATATTGACTATTCCTACAATATCCCGAAGGCAGAACCAAACAGTTTATTTATTCAAACTGCAAATGAAATTGGGCAAGAAAAGTAATTAGCAAGCAACAAAAAATAATGGAAAAGCACCATAAAAGCTGTTTGGAATTTATGTGGGTTGTCAGATTGTTAGAAAATAACAGCTTAAATTTTAAAAGATCAACTTTTTTTATATGCACACCAACAGCATACAGCATATATAGATTTATCACAAAGTTGGCTCCGAGAAAATCCAGAACTCTTGTGGAGGCAATTTTCCTGCTTTTAACTTTGACAATAAGCACAATAAGGCAAGAGGTGTTCAAACCGAGTGGTGCGAAGGTTCAAAATTTGCCCTGATCCAAAACTGCAAGTCAAGTTGTGCTGGTTACAAATTGTTGAATCAGGATCATTGTCCCCTATGAAGAGAAGTGTGAATGAAGCAGATGTACCTGCGACCCTAGAATGGGTGTATACAATGTATGAAACCTTTTGAAATGTGACTGGGTGATTTATGACCTTGTACCATTCTCAAATAAGGATGTTACCCATGCTTGACAAGACGTCATTCCAGGCAATGAGGGTTGGTCCAGTGGAAAGATTGTGTTGAGACCCCCACAGTTCTTAGGAAGTCATATGTGGAACCACAGTACGACAGTTAATCCTGCCACTCCATGGCTCAAAACATGTTTCACATGCACAGCTCTCACACATACAGTGGTACCTTGGTTTAAGTACACAATTGGTTCCGGAAGTCTGTACTTAACCTGAAGTGAACTTTCCCATTGAAAGTAATGGAAAGTGGATTAATCCATTCCAGACGGGTCCACGGAGTACTTAAACTGAAAGTACTCAAACCGAAGCAAACTTTCCCATTGAAAGTAATGGAAAGTGGATTAATCCGTTCCAGACGGGTCCGCGGAGTACTCAACCTGAAGCATACTTAACCCGAAGTATGAGTGTAATTGGTTCCAGAAGTCTGAACTTAACCTGAAGCGTACTTAACCTGAAGCGAACTTTCCCATTGAAAGTAATGGAAAGTGGATTAATCCGTTCCAAATGGGTCTGTGGAGTACTTAAACTGAAAGTACTCAAACCGAAGCAAACTTTCCCATTGAAAGTAATGGAAAGTGGATTAATCTGTTCCAGATGGGTCCACAGAGTACTTAAACTGAAAGTACTCAAACCGAAGCATACTTAAACCGAGGTATGACTGTAGTATATTTTCAAGACATGGATATCACAGTAGTTGTAGCAGTCATAGATGCATTAACCTCAAGGAGACAGTGAATAAGTCATACAACCAGATGCAGCTCAGAGAACTTGTGAGTTTTTGAAGCCGGCAATCACCTTTTATAATCATCGCCACAATCAAAACTAAGAGCACCTGGTCATCTCTACAGCAGAAGGAAGACCCTCAATGCTGTTGCACAGAAGGATTTCTTGTTTAGGGTCAATATGTGTTGAGAGGAAAGAGTTTCCTGACTCCAAATCTTGAAGATCTTCTGCTGCTCTGTCTGAATATCTGACAAGCCAGTTCAATGAGATCTTCCCCCAATCTCGGCTGCCTCCCCCCACTGCGTTGAGCATGCTATATATCATTTTCTATAATGTCTGTACTTTCCATTCTAAGCATTTTCATGTTGGTTATTTCAATCATGGTTTCAGAAGTGTTTGACATGAAAAGGAAGTGAGAGCTCAGAGAAACAGTTGGCATTTCCTTTTCTTGTGCTGGGACTTTGTTCTGATGCCATGTATGGGGGAAAAAATGATAGTTATTAATATTCTAATGAATCGGCCTTCACCTCAATTCCAGCTGTGAGCAAGTAATCAATGTTTCTCTGAATAAAAGCACCCATTCTTATTGGTTGTACAGTATATAAACACAACTTTGTGTCCATTCACTTTTCACTGTGCTTTCAGTGGGCTTGTAAATAACTCCCATCACAACTTCCACTTTTAGGTCAAAACCAGCACTTTGAATTGGGCCTGGAAATTAATTGGCAGCCTGTGCAGTTGGGCCAGAATTGGCAATATAGGCTCAAACTACCTTGCCCCAGTGAGATACTTGGCCACTGAATTCTGCACCGGTTGAAGTTTCCAAACCACCTTCAGAGGCAGCCCCGTATGTAACATGTTGCAGTAATTTAACCCAGAGGTTACCAGAGCATAGACAACAGAAATTAGGCTATCCCTATCCACGTGCATGTACAACTTCTGATGTCTCACAGTTTTAAAGTGTGAACAGCTTCCACCGAAATTCACTTGATAGAATATAAAACAATTGAAAGCTCGATCTATGGTGTTTAATCTGTGATGGTTCTTTCTTTACTTCATGTAGCATTAATCAATTGATGGGTAGGCATGCATGAATTCAATGTAAGAATGGGTAAAATTCTAAGAACCATTACTTCTGATTTTAATGCAAATTATTCTAGCCAGATCGATGGGATAAAGAGCCAGTTTGCTTGGTAGAAAAATGGGTGCATGCCCTTCCGCTCTCCCATATGATGTGCGATTTCAATGTGGAAGCCCAAATGCACACAAGCTCTATTCATTCAACCTTCCCCCCTTTTGGGTTGTCCCCAATGTTAATTGTACTTAGAGAATGGCCATTGAAAAGAATGGTCTGCTAATGTCAGTGGATGTACTCTTAATTGGATACAGCTGGTGCAATTTGGCCTCTAATTTTTTTTCCTATTTCCCAACCATATTAATGTCAGTAATTTGGCCATCCCGGGGGCCAGTTGTCAGGCTGGTCCCACAGGCCAGATATGCGATTGCTCTCACAAATGTGATGAACAACACACAAGTCAGTAAATAAGGCTAAACTGCTTTATTTACATATAAACAAACTGGGAGCTCTACATCATGGCTCTCTCTCTCTGTGATCACAGCCAGTAAAGAGTAAGAACAAAGGAACAACAGTCCCACGTAAACATCCTGTCTACGTCACTTCCACTCTGTGGGAATGAAAACACATACAGTCATATGATACACAATAACCCTATGACTGCAGACGGGGAATGAATCCTAACAATTAGTAGTATCATTCATACACATACATGGTTATTCAAAGGCGTTCCAGGCTACTACTTTTCAGCGAGACAAGTTTACCGTTAGACTACAACAGCACCACAAGTTTAAAAGAAAAGAGAAAAGAGGTAGGAAAACAATCGAAATGGGTCATTCAGGAGGGAAGAGGCAAATCTCAGGAACTTCAATGGCTCCCTCCTTGCCATGTAAAAATCTTCCTTTTGTTTACAGATGAGTGAAAGTTAGTTCTAAGAACCAACTTTTAAATGGTGATGGCAGCCATGATGTCTTTGGAATATCTAGTGGTTCCTTCAGACAAATGGCAGTGACCCCTGGGAGATCAGAAAGGAAGGAGTGTTTTTAAAGGGAGATGTTTATCCACTTGAAAGCGTTGGGGTTTTCTTTATTTTCATAGGCAGATATTCAAATACGCATCTTCTTTCATATCATAACTGGCACAGACTTAATCACCTCACAGACATTTTGAAAACTAGCACCCAGGGGACCAAAGCAACAGTAAGTGTTCTGAAAATTCAAGAGGCAAAATACGGCATATTGGGTTGTTAGAGTGATAGGACCAAAGCATATTCCCTGTCTGTTTCAGGATGAAGTGCATGCTATATTTTCCATCTAAAGAATATTGCCACGACAACTTAACTTAAACATGTGGAATTACTGGGACATAGAAATGGGACTGTTGTTTGCTTCCTATGGCGGACTTCTGTTAATACATTTTCAGACAATGTTTCGCAACATTTTGCTAGAGTCAAATAATTTCAAACCTTTTTTAACCACCCCTGCCCCTGATCCAACACCTTCTATACCGGTATATCAATATCAAATTAGAATATAAATTAGAATTAAGGCCCAAGCCAGATATGATGTCAGTAGATCTGTAATTAAATCTATCTCTTTAAAAAATGATAAAAGTTGATACAGGTACGATTGGATTTGAGCTGCAGTGCTAGATTCCTTTCTAAAAACATAAATGCCCCTCCCCAGTAGTGTTTGCTTCATAAAGGAAAACTAATCAGAAGAAGTGTGCATGCGCATGAAAGCTCATACCAATGACAAACTTAGTTGGTCTCTAAGGTGCTACTGGAAGGAATTTTTTTTTATTTTGTTCCCATTGGGAAAAGATTGACACCTCCTCTGTCAGGGCAGTGCCCCAAATCTGATTCAGAACCTCAGCCCTCTTCACATCACCTTTTATTTTATTTTATTTTTAAGTTGGGATATCTGTATAACAGTTCATTTGGATCACAGATCAGGACATTTTGATTTCTTTCCCCAGAACCCAGAAATTAATTCCAATTCTAGCTGGTGCAAAGAATGTAAATTGTGCCTGTACACCTATATACTACCTATATCAGGAAAATATCAGAGCTGCAAAACTGAATCAGTTTAATGATCAGTAGGACAATCAATTTCATCCTTCAGTGGGCCAATCAGTGGAAGCCAATTTTAATATGTGGGAAGTTTTAATTAGTGGCGCTGTGAATTATGGCCTGCTTGCCTATTATTGCTGATATAGATATATAGATAAATAGACCAACAAACAGTCTCAAAAACTGTCTCAAAAATACACCAAGAGATTATAGTTATATGGTAGATGATTAATCGACTAAAAAGTAAAGTCCATTACTGTCTTCTGGCATCAGTTCAGCATGTGTAGGACCTTTCCTAATTCAGATTGAACAGAGAGAAAGAGTTGCATGTCACCTGGTTATGGGTGGTACTTTGCTCCACATTCTCTAACGATGTCTCTCAACAGCTTCATATAGATCAGAGGTCGGCAACCTAAGGCCCATGTGCAGGAAGCGGCCCATGAAGGTCGCTTAACTGGCCCATGAGCTGCCCCTGAACCGAGACGCCCACTCGGCAAGTCCCGCATGCGGCGCTAAACCAGCACAGTGCGACGCGGGAACTCTCTCCCACGGCTCCAGAAATCACTTCTGTGCATGCCCAGACGCTGGAAATCGTATCTGCACATGTCCACAAATCGCTTCTGCGCATGCCCAGACGCTGGAAATCGTATCTGCACATGTCCACAAATCGCTTCTGTGCATGCCCAGACACCACACCAAAAATCCTTCTGCGCAGGTGTGATTTTTGGCGTCTGGGCATGCACAGAAGCGATTTCCGGTGCCGCGAACATGCACAGACACAATTTCTGGCTTTGCTCTGCGCTGGTCCGGCCTACAGAGGATCTCTGCAGGAGTGATCTGGCCCATGCCGGGTAAGCCTTGCCAACCCCTGATATAGATACTAAATAATATGGAAGAGAAGAAACCTTGTGGGATCTGCAGGTCAATTCCCATGGGACTGAGCAGTACTCTTATTGCTACTCTCTGAAAACAAAATCATGCTGCAGGGAGACAAAAGTATTGACAGGAACACCAGTCATGTCAACAGGACAATCCCTCAGAGCATTTAGGAATCCATCGGATCCCACCAGTCTCCATGGGAAGACCATCTCCAACCTTTGCAGAGTGAAGAAGCTTCATTCAGTCCAACCTCACCAGGGAATGCTCCACCCATGACAAAACGATACAAAACAAAACACACTTCACAGTGAACCCCACAATCAACAAAGTGCTACCAATTTGCTCTGGGGGAAAGTCCAGGCTGAGGGTATGCCCAGCCACTTGTGTTGGACCACGTAGATACTGGAACAGTTACCTGGTTGTTTCTGAAGTCCCAAACTGGCTCAACACCACAGTGAAACTGGTTCACCAACACCACATCCAAGATTACCTGTGCCAGCTTGGTTAGGGAGGTTGCAGTGCGGAGGGTAGATGGTATGCTAATAACATCCCCATTATGTCTCTCTGGCCTAACACCACCAAAAAAATAAAAATAATAAAAAATCAAACTCAGTCAAAGAGTTGATAGACCTGCTGAGGGAGACAAGATTTTTATGGATGGTTGTGATTTCCCCTCGTCACCCCTCTGACTTGGAATGGTGCTGTGCCAAGTACTCAGGTGGGCACAGATGGGTTAGCACAGGGTCACCAGCCTCATCCACCTAGCTCTCATTTATACATGCCAAGCTGGTCCCCTCATCTTTTGAATCTGGATAGATCTAGCATTTAGCAATAACAACAGCAGGCCAGAGGGCCAGTTGATATGTTTCCCCAGATTCTGAAATATAGCCCCACCTATTAAACCACAGAGTCTAGGGCTTGCTGATCAGAAGGTCAGCGGTTCGAATCCCTGCAACGGGGTGAGCTCCCGTTGCTCGGTCCCAGCTCCTGCCCACCTAGCAGTTCGAAAGCACATCAAAAAGTGCAAGTAGATAAATAGGGACTGCTCCAGGGGGAAGGTAAATGGTGTTTCCGTGCGCTGCTCTGGTTCGCCAGAAGCAGCTTTGTCATGCTGGCCACATGACCCGGAAACTGTCTGCGGACAAACGCCGGCTCCCTCGGCCTATAGAGCGAGATGAGCGCCGCAACCCCAGAGTCGGACACGACTGGACCTGATGGTCAGGGGCCCCTTTACCTTATACCTTATCACACCTCTGTATCTCCCCCAACCTAGCATCATAGGGCATGGTAGATAGTGTCAGGGGACATGAGGTAGGAGGCACAAAATAAAAATATCAGACATGATTATTACTATTATAATCTCTTCTCCTTCGTCTGTGAGTTGTGTCAAAGTGACTGGGTTTCCATCCCTTTGACCAATGCTCCAGTGTTGTTGACGAACAGAGTAGTTTTTTTGTCCCTGTGAGAACAGGACATAGTAATGAAGTGCGCAAAATCGCACAGTCATAAGTTACATGTCAAAGGCTTTCATTAAGAACTCAAAATGCAATTTTTGAACAATGCACTTCATCTGAAACTATTTCAGAAAGCAGCTGAAGTCCTCTTTCCTATATGGCAGTAGCTAGCAAGGGGTGGGGGGAGAGACACAGCAAGTTGGTTGGTGCCTAGCCGAGGAAGCATAAATTCAGAAATGTACGTCGGATGGGAAAGTTACGACTTGAGTGAACACTCCATGGGAGTGACGGAAGGAAAGTCATTAAGATGAAATTAAAACCAGTAGGGAAAGAGTAGCCTGAATGAAATAGATTTAATCACAACGTTGATTGAGATGTCCATGAAAGCTGATAATGAGAAGCAATAAGATTTATAAGTAAATTAGGTATAATAAAAATGTGTTAATTTTTAATGAGACAAGTTCATCTCATTAGTGACTGAAGAGAAAACCAGACCTAGAAAGTTCCGCATTTCTTTTTAGAAAGGATTCTGAATTTGGTTGGCAATATCAGCTCCTGTAAACCATTAGCTGTAATGTCAAGAAGCTGGATAATTTTTCTCTTCTTCTCTGAAAAAGAAGAAGTGTATGTGCGCGTTTAAGAATAATGACTACAAAGGAGGAAGTGGGGACCATTATCAGCATGATACATTTTCAGCCTCCATATTAATGTGTGTGATAGGAAATTGTTTTGTTTTGACTGCAAATCTAACTAAGTATTATATATTCATGTTAGTTTGCTTTGTCTGCGCTGTGTAGGTTAAGACGTACAACTTCACCATGAAAGAGCCTCATGGTTTCTCATAAATACTAGGGGGAAATTGGAGGCAAAATCTGTTGTTTTCCTCAGTGATCACAGTTTGAGTCTTAACTCAATTAATCCAGATAGGGATCAAACTTCCAGGGGAGCTGTGAACTGTTAGATGATGCCAGAGTCTCTCTTAAGAAAACTCTGACTCTGGGGACCTCGTAACTGTTAGAGAAGGAATGGAAGGAGGATTACAAAGAAAGAAAAGCAAGCATGTTGCCTTGAGTTACCAAGCATAGGTGTTAAATTCAGATAATTGGCAGAGCTGGAAGAAGCAAAGGTTTCTTGTGTGTGTGAACATTTCACAGCTTATTGGACAAGTCCTCCAGCCATGCTTTGATACTCTTAGGAGTTTTTATTGGTATTTATTTACCTCAGATTAATGAAGCATGGAGGCAGTGACATCTGTCCATCTGAGAAAAAAGCACAAGATGGCATCCTCCCATTCCATGCTCAGAACTGGACTGGAAATTTGAATAAATGCTGCCAATAGGATAGCATCCTCCATCACACCTGAGGACAGCAGGCTAGCTTAAGAGGTGAATGGCAGCTCTGACCTACCACCCCTTGCTCACACTGCCTGAGGCAGCTGCCTCACTCTGTGTAACAGTAGGGCCTGACCTATATAGAGTTTAATGTTTGGGTTTACTCATGGCCACCTAGATCAATGCCCATTGTTTATGATGGCTGCATGTTGAATCTGGCCTGTTATAATTATTATCATATTTATTTGTCACTTACTACAAAAAATTGCCTCAAAGTAGCTTACCATTTATTTTTTAAAAAAGTGTGAAATACCAAATTTAATATACACCAGAAGATTAAAGAGCATTATTAAGTGCTCATCCTGTGACAACAGACATGGTTGTCATTGCAGCGTAAAGGTCACCCCATTTCCCTGTCTGCCATTTTGAACCCAAAATCATGTTTTGGACTACTTTTAATACAGGTTTCCCCACAATGAACCAGGGGTTGTTGGAGAGAGCACGGGCCACTTCTGTGCCTCAGATGCAAAGTCCAAAGGGTGCCCTTCCCAGCAGAGGACTTATAATAATAAATTCAGTCACTGATACCGGTAATTGGAATTTGTATGCGAAATCTTCTACACGACATGGCTCTTTCCATTTACTTGATGCTAGAGCTGGTTCTAATTGTGGCTCAGTTAACCATTTCCATGACATTAAGCATGATGAACCAAGAAGCAACTGACAGGCAAATCTCAGGGTAGCTTTGTTTGGGCCTTCTCTGTGCTGTTACGAACCATTAGTTTCTTTATAGAGTGTAGGGCTGTAGTTAATGGTTTATTATTTTTCCTGATTTCTCAGTATGTTGCTCCATACATCAAACCTTAACAGGGAAAAAAAAATGATATCCGTGGAGCAATCAGGCACAATTTCAGGCAGGTGATTAATGTTGCTTTGAGTCTCTCTCATCACTTTGGACGAGTAGCAAGTCACGTTTTATAGCATTACTAATCTGATAGTCATTAAAACTTGTATACAAAAAGGCAAGCCAAAAGATTAAACGTAAGTGTGTGTCAACACCAAACCCTCAACGAAGAAGCATCTGTTAAGTTCCACTGCACTTTCGCTCCTAAAACTTTTGATGATTAATGGAACTTGGAAAAGAAAATTCCTCTGCTGTAGGAAATCATGTCTCCTCGCCACCAACCCTAAATAATATCTATGCATGGAAAAAAGAGCTGATGTTGTTGGCTTTCATCAAGAAGTGCAGCGCTCTGGGCCAGCAAATGGTGCCTTTCTTTCCAAGGTCGCTCGCTAAATGTTTCATTTCGCAAGAGACCTAAACCCATGGCAATAAAGCTAAGGAATGCAAAGCGTCGCTCCGTTTTCTCTCGCTCTCCTACAGTAAATAGTATTGGCCTCTATATATTCATGGTATTGATCTTTTTTTAATGATATGCACAGAAAAGTAATTCCCAAATGTTCGGCCTGTCACCGTGACTAATCTTTCCCCCCCATGCTCTAGATTTTACACCTTGAGGAAACAGCTGTGTCAATGATGCTTTCCATTAAAGTGTCCTGCAGATGTCAAGAGAAACACATTAATGGCCAGATAAACCTTATAAATGGCAAGCGTGCCACTTAAATACTAAATAAAAGCAATAATCAATAGCACAGGCAACAGCAGGATATAAATTTGCCTTGTGTTTTTTTATATATAAAAAATTCTCTGCAATCGTGTAAGATGAAAGTGCTGACTTTTAATTCCACTCCTCCCAAACTTTCCCAATAAAAACTTATTTACAGCTTGTTTCTAATTTTTGGAGGGTGGAAATGTTCCTACTTGTGAGATCTTTTTTAAAAACCATCAACTATCCATAGCTATGAAATTCAACCTCCTGAGGAGTTGCAAAACAACTCTAATGCATGAATATATACAATACATTGATGACAAGCTTTTATAAAAGGGCATGGATTGATAGTCTGCTGAGAAATAATTATGATGTCCATTTGTGTAAGGGTTCTACTGAAGATACTGCTTTTGGGGGCCATCTCAATAAAAGGGTAGCGCAAGAATTTTAGTCTCATTATGAGCTGGGTAGTGAAGTCAATGCTTATTATGGGAATGAAGGCCCCTGTCCTCCCAAAGATGTCAAATTGTTTGATCTCAGTCACATTTTTAATAATATTTTATTATTAAAGTAGGTCTGCTCACACTTTATCTTTTCAATCATTATGCAATTGATATGAGCAGATCTACTGTCATGATTTATATACAGAGGAAGGTTCTGGAAAGGGTGAGCAAAGTCACCTCAATGATTTGGGTGGTAGTCCTGGTGGCTAGGCATCCCACTTCATAGCTTCACCACGCAGGCAATCTGCTTTCTTTTCTGGAGATTGCAGATAGGACTGCTGCAATTCATGTCTTGGTCACACATCATAAACTTTATGTATACTGTGCTATTTTTACTTGTTGTTAGCTGCCCTGAGCCCAGCTTTGGCTGGGGAGGGTGGGATATAAATATTATTATTATTATTCTCCTTCCATTGATTTCCCCCCTTCAAATTAGGAAGTGTGGATAGCCAGGGAAAGAAACACACACACCACACCTTTGGTCACCACACAACAATAAGGAAAGCTCAAATGTTCACACCCAATGAAATTCCAAAGTGCCTTGAGAATGAGGCAGAAGAATCAAAGCCTCTTTCAAAGCAGTGGAAAACATGCAGGGGCGTACCACACAACGATAAGGAAAGCTTAAATGTTCACACCCAATGAAATTCCAAAGTGCCTTGAGAATGAGGCAGAAGAATCAAAGCCTCTTTCAAAGCAGTGGAAAACATGCAGGGGCGTACCCAGGATCAAAAGTAGGGGAGGCAAGAGAGGGGAAGAGAGAGGGGAAGAAGGAGGGAGGGAGGGAAGAGAGAGGAGGAAGGAAGGAAGGGGTGGGGAGAGAGAGAGAGAGAGAGAGAGAGAGAGAGAGAGAGAGAGAGAGAGAGAGAGAGAGAAGGGAAAAAGGAAGGGAGGAAAGAAGGAGAGAGAGAGAGAGAGAGAGAGAGAGAAGGGAGGGAGGGAGGGAGAAAGAAAAAGGAAGAAAGAAAGAGGGGGAAGGAAGGATGGAAGGAAGGATGAAACTCCCGTCCGCCCCCCCCCCCCAGCTCAGGCTGCTCCTCCTCCCTCCCACGTCCCTGTTGCTGGCTGCAGCCACGGAGGGGGCGGAAACAGCCCGATTTCGGACTGCTTCTCTCCCCCCCCCCCACATCCCTGTTGCTGGCTGCAGCCACGGAGGGGGCGGAAACAGCCCGATTTTCATAACCCACAGCGACTTTTCCCCTTCAGTTTTTGGAGGGGAAAAGTGCAGGTTATGGTCTGTAAAATACGGTAATTTTTTTTTTGCTTCGGGGGGGGGCAGCTGCCCCCCCTGCCCCTCGCTGGGTACGCCCGTGAAAACATGCAAGAAAGGGACAGGTTTTGGCACAGCACTGGTGATAGCTGCCACATGGGGCAATTTCCAGCTGCCTCCATGTGGACCTTGGATCTGAGAGCTGAGCCTTTAAAAGCATCAACTAACAAGAGATCTGCCATTCAAATCAGCAGAGCTTGTAACAATGAAGTGGGAGGGGAAGCATTTGAACATCCGTGTGGGGGTGTATCTGAAAATCCCATTTGGTTGACCGGATCAAGGTAGGGCACTCTCAGCCTGGATAGCTCAGCTGGATAGAGTTGGATAGAGCATGCTGTTGATAACACCAAGGTTCAGTCCCCATATGGGACAGCTACATATTTCCTGCATCACAGAGGGTTGGACTAGATGATCCTCAGGGTACCTTCCAACTCTACAATTATACCATTCTATGAACATAGGGAAAATAAGTAAATGAATTTGTTGCTGGATGAGACTCAACTTGCTCAATGTGGTGCTGCAGTAGCAGTTTTTCACTCTGATCCAAGATCCCTTTTGAAAAAGTTAACATCCCACTGGTTATCTGTTTCGGGGAGGGGGAAAGGAGGGATCGTTTCACTGCTCCCCCACCCAATATCTGCAATTGGCAATTTAGCATTAAAATAGGGGCTCAGCTCCTGCTCAATTTCATTGGATCAGAATGCTTATGTTTTGATCATGGCAGCCTGTCAACTGCCCAAGCTGAACTCATTGATAAGCAAGACATTTGTATCTTTGTAAACTGAAGACTTTTCCCCCCAGCTAAAGAATACTTTTAATTAAGTGAGGGGAAAAAATATTGTAGGTGCTTCAGCAAAAGCCCCTCTATGAAATGCCAATCACTTATTCGCCACCAAGTCAAAGAATTTTTCATTCCAGGTGTTTCTTTGATCTACAGTGGCACCTACAATATAATATACTCCCTAAACTTCAAAGGTGGAACTGAAAAGTCTGTGTCAGGTTTCAAAAGGTGGGGGTGGGAATAGGAGGGAGAAGAAAAAGACAAGAAAAGCAAAATGAATTATCTGAACTGGAAAGATCCATTATGAGTATCATTTATTAAAGGAACACGTGTATATTCTCTTTTGTACAATGCTGACATACTCAGAGTGACAATCATATCTGTCTTCGAAATACATACCAGCTGAAAATATTGAAAGGAGAATGAGAATAATAAGACACATCTTGCAAATTTAGGGTGATTTACTATACTTTTCATGAGCCATGACAAAGGATTTCTGACAGATAGCTTGGATGTCCTTCCCTGTGGCTATTTCCTGTGTATTCTAAACCTAAGGACTTCATTGGTAGACTGTGCCCGTACTTAAAGTGTGCCTAGGAATGCTTAAGGATTTGATCTGGGTGGATTCCTTTATGAACAGAACTGAACTGAACTTCTTAAATGTCTGCAAGATTTTGCCCTTCTCCAAATGTTGTCTGCAAGATTTTGCCCTTCTCCAAATGTTGTCTGCAAGATTTTGCCCTTCTCCAAATGTTGCAGCTCAGTTATTGGCAGGTTATACTATTTTAATACATATTGGGGGTATGCATTGACTACAAGTTTTCCTTTGGATCCAGCTAGGCATATTTGGAAGTGGCCTACATTGGTCCAAAGTCATTCAGAGGCTGCCTGATTCAGCACAGGGTCTGAATTGGAATCTGCTTGGGGAAAATTTAAACTAAGAATAAATCAGATATCTCTTTCATGCACTTTCTTTTAAAAAGACAATATGTCCTCTTTGAAGCTTAATGTCCACCCCCCCTTTTTTTTTTTTTTACAGTTCACATGTTTTGGGTGAGTACCTTGTGGAGACAAGGGACTGGTTGAGCACTAATCACACCCAATGAAATTCCAATGCATGCTAAATCCAAGCCTAATCTGGAAAGATAATTCCTCTTAGCAAACATTGGCAGGGTAGAGTAGAATAGTTCACCAGAGAGACCATTGGGATTAGGACCAGGGAGCCTCAGCTGAGCCATTATTCATTGGATGACTAGATGACTTTGGACAAATATTAGTTAGCGGTAATAAAATAATAAAAACTTGATGGCAGAAAGTGAGGAGGAATTAAAGAACCTTTTATTGAGGGTGAAAGAGGAGAGCGCAAAATATGGTCTGAAGCTCAACATTAAAAAAACTAAGATCATGGCCATGGTCCCATCACTTCCTGGCAAATAGAAGGGGAAGAAATGGAGGCAGGGAGAGATTTTACTTTCCTGGGCTTCTTGATCACTGCAGATGGTGACAGCAGCCACGAAATTAAAAGACGCCTGCTTCTTGGGAGAAAAGCAATGACAAACCTAGACAGCATCTTAAAAAGCAGAGACCTCACCTTGCCGACAAAGGTCCGTGTAGTTAAAGCTATGGTTTTCCCGGTAGTGATGTATGGAAGTGAGAGCTGGACCATAAAGAAGGCTGATCGCCGAAGAATGGATGCTTTTGAATTATGGTGCTGGAGGAGACTCTTGAGAGTCCCATGGACTGCAAGAAGATCAAACCTATCCATTCTGAAGGAAATCAGCCCTGAGTGCTCACCGGAAGGACAGATCGTGAAGCTGAGGCTCCAATACTTTGGCCACCTCATGAGAAGAGAAGACTCCCTGGAAAAGACCCTGATGTTGGGAAAGATGGAGGGCACAAGGAGAAGGGAACGACAGAGGATGAGGTGGTTGGACAGTGTTCTCGAAGCTACGAACATGAGTCTGACCAAACTGTGGGAGGCAGTGGAAGACAGGAGTGCCTGGCGTGCTCTGGTCCATGGGGTCACGAAGAGTCAGACACGCCTAAACAACAACAAACAACAAACAGCAACAACAAGTTTGTCATTGGTATGAGCTTTTGTGTGCATGCACACTTCTTCAGATACACTGAAACAGAAGTCACCAGACCCTTATATATAGTGAGAGGGTGAGGAGGGGTATTACTCAGAAGGGTGGTGGGAATGGGTAATTGGCTGATAGGTGTGGTAAACCTGTTGACGACTGTTAACGACTGCAATTGGTCTTACAGGAAAAAGCAAGGGGTGAGATGGCTAAAAATAGCTTCATCGTGTATAATGAGATAAGAATCCAATGTCTCTATTCAGACCAGGTCTCTCCATGATTTTAAGTTTGGTAATATGTTGCAATAAGTTGCAATAAGTTTTAAGTTTGGTAATAAGTTGCAATTCACAACTTCTCTTTCTTCTCTTTCTGAAATTATTTTGTAATAAGACAGCTACTTTGAGATCTTGTATAGAATGTCCTGGGAGATTGAAGTGTTCTCCTACTGGTTTCTCTGTCTCAGTATATATAAGGGTCTGTTGATTCTGTTTCAGTGTATCTGAAGAAATGTGCATGCACACAAAAGCTCATACCAATGACAAACTTAGTTGGTCTCTAAGGTGCTACTGGAATGATTTTTTTTTATTATTTCGACTACGGCAAACCAACACTGCTACCTACCTGTAATTAGTTAGTGGTGTGCAGCTGCTCTGTACTGGAGCTGAATAACTAGGTGAAGTGATATGATTCAGGGTGATTTGCCCCTCCCCAAGTCAAACTGATGTCCACGAAGCACCCTGAGTGAGATCAAAGCCCCCCCCCCCGTGTCATTCTGGTTCCACTTCCTTTTCTGCTGACCAATGCCTTCCATCTGCAGGGAGAAACTACAGTAGATGGAAGTCACTACATATGTATATACCAATGGATAAACTTTAAAAACTAGCAAATTAATAAATCTAGTACTATCCACCTTGGGCCTTCAGAATGAGGTAAACTTTATTCCATTATTTACTTACTGGACTTCTATACCACCCTTCACCCAGGGATCACAGAGAGGTTTACAATATTAAAAAACACAACAGTACATTGGAAATACAAGACGAGATAGGCAGAGCTTTCCAAATTGAGTGTCGGTGTGTCTCATGAACACTCCCCGTGCTCCTCCCAGGACTGGGAAGGGGTTAGTTTAACCTCTGGTTTGCTAGTAAAACCAAATTACTGCATTGTGAATTGTTGAATGTCTAAAAAGTGTGTCACCAACATGAAAAGTTTGGAAAGTTCTGAGGCAGGGACTACAGACAAGAGCGACGATTTTATCATCTCTTTTCTGATTCTCAAGAACGGTTTAACAATTGCCACAAACTATGTGTCTCTGCTAACCATTGCTCTTGACATCTAAAATGTTTGCTGGCGAGTACAAAAAACCCAAAACAATATGTGTAGCTGTCAGCCTAATGGGTCACATCCACTCCCTGCCATGTTTCCTCTCTTCCTTTACTTAAAATCAATAACGAAGAAATCAGAAGCATCATACACTGGAGGGCATGAAGAACGAAGCATTTAACAGCAACATCCAGACATCTTGCTCTCTGGACAACTTACAAGCTCATAACTATTTTATCAGATTTCAATTCATTACTTGTCTATGTGTCTTCTAGCACTTTGTATGTCTTCTATATAGGGGAGGGGGAGATAGGTGTTATAGGCAGTAGCAGCAGGAAAGGCCAAAGTTGCTATTGATTTGGCTCTCTGGCATTGTGTGCTAAAGATCCTTTTGCATGGCCACTGATTGCATCTCAGTTTGTGGTTCAGGAATAGCAGCCTGCCTTATATCTAAATGAAAATCTAATAACTCATCATGGCTAATATTTCATTACCTAAGCTGCCTGATTTTCATTGACAATAAAATAAAAGGGTTATGATTGGAGTACAGTGAAAACAGCTATCGGGAGTAATTCATTACCTTTAATCACTTGGAGAAAAGCCTTTTATGACCTCTACTAAAACCATGTTTTGTCTACTAATGCCAATATTGCACACACATACTGTGGAGTGAAATGCAGGTCGATATTCATGCAAAGCGGAAGGGCAATTAAAAAAAATATTACTGAAATGCACGGTTATTCTGTCACTGTGGAAATAAATCTCTAGAGCATGCCTCTTGCTGCAAGGTCAACTCTCATGGATATAACCTTAGACAGGCCATATAGTTGCTTGACAAGGATGCCACTAGAGATGATTCAACATGTAAACGATTATGAAATGGGTAAAGGTAAGAGTGCAAAGGTGTACTGAAAACTGGGTAGCTAAGTAGAATAGTGGGTTTATCAAAGCAGTTGTGCTTAGAAGATCAATAGTTGCATCCAGTTCAGTGTTGATTTAGACAGCCCCCCAAAAGCCACATGATAAGTGATGTGCACACAGGCACACACACACACAGGAGAAATTCAATTCTGTTTGCATTTAAGTCCACACTTATTGAATGTATTGTATTGAACCAATACAAAGAGGAAAAAGAGAAAGTAGCAATAAAAAACAAAAAAACAGTGTACCCTCCCCTTGCATAGAAAATTCCCCAGTGTTCCTGTGGATGGTCTGAAGAGCCGATTTGAGTGATGGCCCATTGCTAGGGCACCCTGTACATGGTGCTTCCCACCAATCCCCTGTCCCACTCTAGACCATGCTCAATGCTCATGGGGTACCATGGCTGCCAATTGGGTAGGTTGCCAAGCTATTGCCCCTTTGTTCCAGCCTATTGGCAGGCGGTACTAAGGATACTTGCTTTGCCCCATGTACTGGCAACCCATGCTACGTCACTGAAACTTGCCACCTTTTATTGAGGGGATCTGCCTGAGACGACCCAACTCAGCCTTTGCCTCCTTCTCTGCCCTCCACTCCAAGTTGGCTCAAATCAAGTTGTGAAATTTGATCCTTCGCACGTTTTGAAACAGGTGCAAATTTTATGCTTCCTTCCTTGTATTCTCTGTAGGCACAGCCTTGAAAATGATGAGTGGATGAAAAGGTCGGTGGTTCGAATCCCTGCTCGTTGCTCTGCCCCAGCTCCTGCCAACCTAGCAATTCGAAAGCATGCTAGTGCAAGTAGATAAATAGGTACTGCTCCAGCGGAAAGGTAAATAGCATTTCCATGTGCTCTGGTTTCCGTCACGGTGTTGCCTTTGACTGGACTTAACTGTCCAGGGGTCTTTTACCCTTTTTTTTGTATGTACTGTATGAAAAGATAGGAAAACAAACTACTGGGGTTGAACCACTGGGCATAGCATACGGCTAACCTCAGATGTATTTCTTTAAACAGTGGGCTCACTTTTCTCATGTCCTGACCTTTAAAAAGTCTCTAGGCTGCCCAGTAAAAGATGGTTTAGAAGCAGTGAGCTCTGATTCCACTCATCAGCTTCCGGCACTGAAACTAGCTCATAGGTTATGTACCCTTGCTATATATCAGGTTGACTATTTATACCACCCACAAGAGGCTGATGAGGGTCGTCTGCATGATTTACCTTATCTGTCATGGTGTGCCTCTTCCATTCTTGCAAAGCTTCCCGCTGGCCTTATAAACAGAAAAGATGACTACTCTGTAATAGGCATAATTAATGCACCCAGGAATGCTGGTGAAACAAATTTGTCTCTCTGTGTGAAAAAAAAAGATTTTTGCAATGCCTTATACTCAAGCATAACAGTGAAAGTGTGTTCTTTGTTTGGCATGTTGGCACATTCCTTACGTTTATTTCCTTGAGTTTTTATTTATTTCATTTTATAGATCACCCTCTCTTGAAGGCGCAAAGTGATGGGAAAGGAGAAAAACAGATTTTCAATGTTCTGAATATAGCTCCATGCTGCTGCTGCTGCTGTTTCTTACCTGCTCTTCATCATAAGGTTCCAACAGGATTACTACACTATAAAGCTAAATATTAAAAAAAATCAGTTAAAACAATCTTAAAATCCCAAGAAGATGGCAAAGGTTAAGGAGGGTGGGTCTCAATATCTGATAGTTTGCATGATGCCAGGGTAGGAACAGAGGCAAAACTCTGCCCTTCCTTGTCCATGTCAACATTCTGTGCATGGACAAAAAAATGTGAAAAGTGCTTTAATCTTTTGTTTCTCTGTGCTCTGCATGGTATGATTTCTGGGTGAAAATATATACTACGTTTTGCATTATTGGCTAATTCCACCCCCACCCCCCAATAACATGAGCTCTACAACATTTTCCATGCATGAATAACACTTGAAAGGGCTACAGTTCATGTGTTCACATTGTGAGGGTTCGCTGTCCTTTTTAAAGGGTATATTGAGTGCTTCTGAATTGGAGACAGGATGTAACACACTGGAAAACAAATGTCTAAGACCGGATCTTAGAACTTAGTGGAGGGGAAGTGGAAAGGAATGTGCTACTGGCTGGTAATTCTTCAGAAGTGAAACATTATTTAAAATGTGTATTTCAGAGACATGGTAGAATGTGAGAGATTCCCATTCTACAGCTCCAACAACTTGAAAAGAATGATACTAAATAGCTGATGTGGCTTAAACGTTTCCTTAGTTTAAAGTAGAGTTAGGTTTAAAAAAAAGTTTCAATTTTCAGGTGAAAACTAGTGATTTTGACTGGGTAGACAATGTCCCTTTTTAGAATACATTACATTGTTTGAAAATTTATATTTTTGAATATTTGGTGCTATTTTGTCCTGGTTTTTTTAATTTAAAAAATTGCTTGCTTTTTTTCTTAGTACTATCTCCATGCCTCCATGTCTCCTGCTTCTTTCGGTATGAGCTACCTGGGTGATGTCACCAAAAGAAAATGACATCACAATACTAAGTACCCAATCAGAGTTGCCTCTGTATTGTCACTGATGGCAATGGATAGTGAAGGCACAAGTGAGGACTAGTGAAATCAGATAAACAGCTTTGCAAAGTGTGATTGAATATCCCAGGGTGGGGGTATGTTTTTTGAAAACTGTGATTACTTTCATCTCATCTCTACATATGGGTGTTATTCAAATTCCAATGCAACTCCCCCCCCCCATTTTCCCACTGCAATTCATCCAGATCTTTTGAGATAGTTGCATTTCTGAAAACACAGAATGCCAACAGGATGGTAACAGGCTAGACAGCTGCGAGAGAGCTAATGCTTGAAGGCTTGCCATGGCAATGTGATCTACAATGAAGCTGATGAGGAACACGCTGGCAGATTTTTATTTTATTTTTTTGTCTCACGCAAGAAAACTGACTTTTGCATTTGTGAGGAGAAGATGCAAATGTCAGGCACGAATAATAACCGGTGTACAACGCTATGGTCCAGTAGCTGCTGGTACTTAATTTCAACAAAATCACAGTCCTCTCTCTCAACCTTTTCCCAAGTAGTTGTGTAAACATGACAGCAACTTTAAATCTTGTTGACAACTACTTCCGTACCTGTCAGCAAGCAGTCAGCTGCAGTTCAAATGGCACTGTATAGGAAAGCATCTTGCAACCCGCACCCACCACCTTGAGCCAAGACTAGCAATTTGGGATACCGCTGAATGCTGGGTCAAAACATGTCACAGCTTTACAAGCAGCTAAACAATTAAAACGATGGCGGTAGCAAAAAAACAACAACCCAAAAAACAGAGAGAATTTGTTGTAAACAAATGTTTCCGCTGGTTTGGTATTTTGTGTGTGTGAGAGTGTCAGTTCATACGGCTGTTTTGGAGGTTTTTTTTAAAATCATCAGTAAAAATGAGATATAGGTAGTAACCCATTCGAAAGATGTCTTCAGTGTAGTGTGGAAAGTAAATCTAAATAAATAGTCTTTGGGTGGATTCAGACAACCGGGAGCTATACAGTTGCTGCTTAAAAGTCTGTGGTCTTTTAAAAGACCATGAAATTAAGCCTAGAGTCCCTTGCAGATGCTCAATAATCATAGAGGGTGTGTGTGTGTGTGTGTGTGTGTGTGTGTGTGTGTTGGGCAGATAATGCTTGGCTTAGCCATATGGCAGGAGGTGAGAGAAGGGTAATCATCTAAGCCTGTTCTAGAAAAAAGGGGAAAATATCCTGTGCTACCACCTGTCTAGCTCGGGCGGTAGAGCACAAGGCTCTTAATTTCAGGGTCGTGGGTTCAAGACCCACATTGGGCAAAAGATCCCTGCATCTCAGGGGGTTGGACTAGATGACCCTCAGGACCCTTCCAACTCTACAATTCTATGATTCTAGATAAATGGAGGTTTAGTTCAACAGGAGATGTTTGCACAGATTTACATCAACACAGGACTTAATAGTAAATTGGTGTGATTGGTGCTGTTGAAGGTGAGGCGATATATCATATAGTCTCCACAGCCGTTAAATCAGCTTTAACAGTATGCATTCTCAGCCTCTGATTTTCTTTCTTTTTTCTTTTTTAAAATCCTTTCCCTTTCTGCAAACAAGAAATAAGTTGAAAGTGACAAATTCTTTGCTTTGTCCTTCTTTGCTTTAATATGTGCCCTTATTGGGCATTTTCAGCCACAACGGCATACTTGCTTACCAGCTTCTGATATAGAATAATATCCAATTGGAAGCATTGGCAGTTTCCTAATTCTATTTCAGTGCCCCAGAGAAGCATATTGCATTGTAACTGCCAACTGGGCATTGACATCTGGAATTCCTTGTGCTAAATGAAGGAAAACATTAGCAATTTGATTAGTGGGATTTGACTGCTCTCCTTAAATATTACAGCCTGTTAAAAAAAAAATAGAAGCGACATAGAACAAATAGACAGAGCAGATGCGAGGCAGCGTCTGAGCTGGGAGGCCGCCAACTGATCAATTCCACCAAGGGTTGATTATCTAACCAGAAACACATTTTGTTGATACTTAGATTTCGTCCCCCAAGAATAACTTCTGCCAGTGTTGGAAACCTCTCTGAAAATGGGATACTCATAACCAGTGCTGCTCCAGGTAAAGGCAGCGTAGTGAGCATTGTTTTTCAGGGAAAGCTTTCCCTTACATGTGCCTTATCTGCAAATACATATTACCTGCCTTTACGCCAAGTAAAGGTAGCAGAAGTGGAACAAAAGGGCAGCTGTGTGTAAGAAAGGGAGATAAAAATAGCATTGGAAAGAACAGGCTAAATGCAAAATAAAAAAATTCCTTCAGTAGCACCTTAAAGACCAACTAAGTTTATATTTTGGTATGAGCTTTCGTGTGCATGCACACTTCTTCAGATACTGAAGAAAGCTCATACCAAAGCATGCACACGAAAGCTCATACCAAAATATAAACTTAGTTGGTCTTTAAGGTGCTACTGAAGGAATTTTTTTATTTTGCTTCGACTCAGACCAACACGGCTACCTACCTGAGGCTAAATGCATTTTGAGATGGCATGTCCAATTATGGCTCGGTTTTGTTTTAATCGTGATCCCCCCAAACAGTACTTATAAGCTATAATAAGGGATAAGGAACCTATGGTTGTTCAGATGTTGTTGGGCTCCAACCTCCAGCATCCCTGATCATTGACCATACTGACTGGGACTCATGGAAGCTGAAGTTCAACAACTTCTGGAAGGCCACTGGTTCTCTGTACCTGAACAAAAGTGGTGTCACTTATTAGAACACTGGGTCCATCCAAACTTTCATTTGTCCTGTGATTTCAAGTCATGGGTCCCATAGGTTTTTACTTTTGTTCTGATGCTTTCCCTAGGAAAACCCAATGCTTCTTGCTGAATCAGAAGCAAAAAAATAAAATAAAATAAAATCTAATGCTATTCTAGGCTGCATCAATAGAAGTATAGTGTATTCAGATCAAGGGAACTCATAGTACCGCTCTATTCTGCCTTGGTCAGACCACGCCTGGAATACTGTGTCCAGTTCTGGGCAGTACAATTTAAGAAGGATGTTGACAAGCTGGAATGTGGGCAGAGGAGGGCAACCAAGATGATGAAGAAGGGTCTGGAAACCAAGCCTTATGAGGAATGGTTGAAGGAGCTGGGTATGTTTAGCCTGGAAAACAATAAACAGAGAGGAGATATGATAACCATCTGCAAATATCTCAAGGGCTGTCACAGGGAAGATGGAACAAGCTTGTTTTCTCTTGCAATAGAGGGTAAGATTCGAACCAATAGTTTCAAGTTACAAGAATGCAGAATCCAACTAAACATCAGGATTGCCATGGAAAGTAATGGATATATGCAAGAATGGTACCTACTCAATTATTCTCCAAATTAAAATGGCCAGATTTGGCCACCACCATCTCTATTAGACAAAAAACTAGCTGGACTGTGTTTTACACAAGAGCTGGCAATGGGAACATTGGGTGAGTGCTTATAACAGTAACTCTTTCAGGATTAGAGCTAATAGCTTGAAAAGTTTCAAAATCAGCTGACTTGGCTGAAACATTTCTTCCACTTTATAGTAATGAAAAACTGAGCAGTTAGTTTACTTTATATACTTTATATCCATCTAAGGAGTGTTTGTTCCTTGCACACCCTTTCAGCATTTAAAGCACTGCTTCCGATGCTTTGCTCCATGTAGCTTTATAACATAAAAGCAATAAATACTGTACTTTGGTGCACAGTAGATTGGGAGGGCTCCGGTAATGGATCTGTGTGCAATTCATTGTCATAGGCAGATCACTTTCTGGTGAAGTTTGAATTGGCAGCACAAATTCCTCCTTGCAGGGATAGGAGACCCATTAAGAGGGTCCACCTCTAGAGACTTAAGGAATTGGAGAGATCCTTAGATGCTCTGGTGGATTTCTGTTTGGCTTGTCTGGCACTTTGGACAAGGCCCAAGTCTACCTGTAGAATGGGGAGGTGGAGAGGACCATTGACACAGTAGTTCCAGTACTGCACAGCTGAGATAGCTTCCTGGTCTTACGGATAGTTTTTGGGCTATGAAACAGCCTGGAGATGAATCCCAGATGGCACAAGTCCTGTAACCAATACAACCAAACCCAGGTGAGACCACCAAATGGTGTCTACAGTGCAGAGGTGGCAGCAATAAAGAATACTTCTTCACCACCATGTTGTCTTCTAGTTGATGTCCAGCCAAGCTTTAGGGGTTGGTGGGTGGCTTGGTCAAATCCACCCCACAGAACAACCGAACCCTCCCATGCCTGCAGTAATAGATTTGCTAAGCATTTGGTGGGCATAGTTCCTCTCATTCACACAGTTTCTCTGGGCTTCAGGCTTTACCAGAGTAGTGAGAAATAAAATTATGGGGAAGGTGCAGCTACCACAGAAATCTTGCCATGTCCACAAAGGGCAAGTGGTCCATGCGATTCAAGTGAGCTGAGCTATGCTGGGAGACAATGTATGAAAAGACAAATTCCAATCCCTGGGGGGTGGGGGATGGGATCTGGTTAGTCATGACTCCAATTTAGTCACTGAACCAGGCAATCGGGCACAGCAAAATCTAGATGCCCATTTGGTAACAAACTAGGATCATGCCAGGTGGCAGCAATGTTGTTGTTGACTCCAGTGGCTTCTTCTTTGTAAGACAAGCTCAACATAAAGAACACAAAATAATGGGGTGGTTGGCTGGCATGGGGTTGAACCAGTACTTTTTAAAAAAAGACTGTATTTTGGAGTGTGTCTTGCAAAGCAGCTGCTGGAAGTCCTCGGTCACCTTGGCCTTTTTGGACAGCTGCTGCCACTTCGTTGCCTCTCTTTGCCGGCCATTCTCTTTTAACCTGAAGCGAGAAAAGCGGCCAATATTCAATGCCACAGTTTAAAACAGTGGCTGTGTGAAGAAATCCTTTGAAGGTGAAGCAGCCCAGTTACCTCTCAGGGTACAAAGGAGCCACGTGGCCCTCGCTGAGATCTCTAAGGCTACTTTCAAGCAGCATGAGGAGCAGCAATCCATACATATATATCAGAAAGAAAGAGAAGGGGGGAGGGAACAAAAATACAAGCACAAACAGGATAGCAATGCTTAGCTGACTAAGTTGGCAAGACTTCTTTTTCTGATCAACAAAAATGTAAGCTAAATTAAATGGGCACCAGCTTGTTTTTTTCTTTAAAAAAATAATTAAAATAATAATTTTACAAATATAAAAAATATGTACAAAAGTGGATATGTGGCAGATGCCATCTTAGAATAGATATTCATACAACCCTGTGTCCCTTCCAAAAAGGCGGCCTGGTGGCTGTATGGGGAGTGCTATTGTTTTTGTTTCTTTCTATGTTATACATTTTTGTGTTTTCATGTCGTAAACAGCCTTGTGATCCTTAGATGAAGGGAAGTATAGAAATTTAATTCATTATCATTACCATATTTTTAAAAAATGAATAATGCTTTCATCCCACACCCCCAGAACAATTGTTTATTCATATGTGGTATGTGTGTTTGTGTCTGTGTGAGAAAATACTATTTCCTACAATCAAGATTTCATTAATTGAGCAGCAGGTACCAATATGGATGGATATTCTAAAACAGACCGCAGGCCTCTGTACAATCTAACATCCACCATTTGTGTATTTTTAAGGCAGGAGGGATGAGAACGCACCGTGAGTCTGTTACTCTTGTCAGGCTACTTCGCAGCTGAACTCTGAGCGGACAGAATATTCATTGGAGGACGAAACATTGCACTTGCAAAGTAAGCTTACCATGCTGGGAGGGTAAGAATTGAAGGCAGATGAGATGCCTTTTCTGGTGTCAGAGCTCAAATACTGGAAAGGGAAGGGTCCTGGTCTGGTGCGTGAAATGTCTTTCGCTTTGTAGCTGCGTGATTTGTGCTCATTGTGTGTTGTGACAGCCATTGGCTATAAACAATAAAATCTGCTGGCCTCGGTAAGGGAAGGGGGGAGGACGTTTCTGCAGCAGGTGTGGGAAGGAGGGGCTTATAGTGTCAGACCTTGGTCACCAAGGATGGACCACCCTCAAGAGGGAGATATGAAAAATTGTCATCGGGGACGTCCTCTAACAAAGCTTAGAAAACAATGGTACAAGCGGCCAGATGTGATGTTTCTTTGCTTGAAAGCTAGCACAGCTGCATCAAATGTGGCATAATCCCAGGGAACTATGAAATTATTCACACGTTTGCCTGGAATCAACCATTTAACATAGTAGTGCTACTAATTAAGATCTATAGTGCTTATTTTCAATCATACTTAGGATATGATGGTGTCTGTTGGAACCTATTGACAATTTTGTTTGTGGACTGTGTCTTGGATAAACAGAATTCTCTGGAGATTTTTTTGTATTGCATACTGGAGATCAAGTCACTGGGTGTTTTGCAAATACAGTGGAACCTCAGTTCATGAACACCTCGGTTTATGAATTTTCGGGTTATGAACGCCGCGGACCCATCTGGAACAGATTAATTCACTTTCCATTACTTTCAATGGGAAAGTTCGCTTCAGTTTATGAACACTTCAGTTTATGAACAGACTTCCGGAACCAATTACACCCATGCTTCGGGTTAAGTACGCTTCAGGTTGAGTACTCCATGGACCTGTCTGGAACGGATTAATCCACTTTCCATTACTTTCAATGGGAAAGTTTGTTTCAGTTTATGAACGCTTCAGTTTATGAACAAACCTCCGGAACCAATTGTGTTCATAAACCGAGGTACCACTGTAAATAAATTGCTATTCGTAGCAATGCCTTTTGGTGGGGAAAAGTTCATAATCTAAAAGAAATTCTCTTCTTTTTCCATTGCCTGCCACAGTCAAGTAACATTTTTGTCCCATCACCCACACTACAAACAATTTGCCTAAAGTCAAAAAGGACTCTCAGGATGACCTTGGAAAAACATACCCAATAATCAACCTAATTCGATTAGAAACACCTGTGAATGTGCCTGGCATAGATTGTCTACATGATTGCTTATTCTCAAATTAAAAAAAAAAAACCAGATTGCCTTTTCTATGACAATGGAGTTGACATGAAGGATGTGGGTGAGGTCTATAAATCAGTCAAAGGCAAATTGGACTGGATTAGAAAAGAAATGAAACTCCCGACATAGGCTGACCAATGCAATTCTTGCGGAGAAGGTAATATATTCCCAAACAACTCAAGATGAATGTCAGGACAGATGAAGGTTTGGGGCCATCTTAATATGGGCTTTCATATTAATCTGTGAAGAGAATTTGCTTAAGATTCCCCTCCAGGCAAATAATTTCAGTTTGAATCACAACCAAGTGCCAGCGATGGTCTGAGGAAGACCAGATTAGCATGCTTGGGGGCCTTGGTGCAATTTCTGATATAGGGTCTATATTAGAATAAGTAAATAAATGCATGAAATAGGACACAAGAAAATAAATTGTGTGGTATTTTAATGACTAACAAATTTATTATGGCATAAGCTTCCATAGACAACAACAATTACTATAAACATGTGGATTTTCAAAACTCTCAGTGAACACAACCATTTTTTCTCTCAACCTTGGAAGATGAAAAGAAAACACACTGAGTTTCTGCAGTTTCACATGTTGAATTCACTCAGCTCATGATTGTTTTTGCTCACATTCTGCCTTAGGCCAACCACCTACTTTCATCCTAAAATACCTTATATAGCTGCTGTGAGGCGATAAAATGTATAAAATGGCTGCAAAAGGGAAATTAGTGCTTGTATTATAGGCACCAACTTTTGCTTCATTTAACTGGAGTGATATACCTTTGCACTATAAAGGGTCTTTCCCTCCCCCCACCTACCCCCAGGGTGTCAACCAATCTTAATCTGGTCTAATTCTTGCAAGTTTCAGATGCTTAAATCCCACTTGAGTTCAGCCAAGCATACTCTCAGGTTAGTGGGCACAGGAGATTGATTCCTAAGAGAAGCTATGGTAGGCTTGTAGCCTAAAATTAAAAGTAAAGTAGTAAGGGTAAGCAGTGTCAGTATTTCCCCTAACGGCTCAGTTGAAAACAAAACCCTGTTCCCACTTTCCAGTGTTCTACCCTGATGGCAAACGAGATAAGCAACAGAATTTATAGAAGTTTTAGAATAAACTTTATTTTATAAATAGCAATATGTTTGTCTTAAAATTATAATTTGATTTTGCATCCCTGTACCCACTTATATTGGAGTAAGCCTCATGAAACATGAAGAGACTTACTTCTGAGTAGCCATGCATGCAATGGTACTGAAATATAACTATATAGTGAATTATGTGGAGCTGGAGACCTGCCTAAGCCTCTTTGCAAAGTTTGCCCATTTGTCATTTGGGGGTGGGGGAATATTTAACACCCACTAGCATGTACAGTGGTGCCTCGCAAGACAAAATTAATTCCTTCCGCAAGTCGTTTTGTATTGCGAAAATTTCATCTTGTGGTTTTCCAATGTAAGCAAAGCAAAGCAAAGCAAAAAAAAGAGCAAAATTATTCATCTTGTGAAGCATGGCTATAGAAAACTTCGTCTTGCAAGTCAACAAAAAGATCACAAAATGCTTTCGTCTTGCAAGTTTGTCGTTGTGCGAGGCATTTGTCTTGCGAGGTACCACTGTATTGTGTAGTGGCAGTTGCACATAACCTCTAGGGAGAACCTGATCTCATAAGAATCTACCACAGGAAAGATGTATCCTGGTTGCTGGGGGGGGGGGGAGGACAAGCTACACAGATTTCAAGGACTTGAACATGAGAAAGAAGCAGGAGTGAAAAGTGTACTAAAGGGGAGAGTGAAACAGCATTTATTTAGGACCCCAATGATTGCCTGGTTTGCAGACAACTCATTTCTTTATCATAGCTCTGACTACTTTCCCAAAAACACCAAAAGGTGGGAACAGCCTGGCTGCCTCATCTCATAGATGAGAATGTTGCCTGCACATTTTGATTCATAACTTCCCTTCCAGGAGGACTGGAGACTTACTTTTTTTTCCCAAAGGGAAAACTCAGAATGCTGCCCCGCTTGCAGGCATAGGCCCTGGTGAAATTGCACCTTAGCAGACATGGATCCGCACACACATTCTATTGTTAAAGTTTAGAGTTTGGATGAGAAGCTATGTGGACGTCCCACTTATGCTACTCTTAGAGTGGGATGCAAGCACAACAAATAAATAAACACAGAAAAGGACATTTCCAAGGGCTGTTTCGTAGTAATTCCAACAATGATGGCAATGAGAAGATTCTGTTCACATAAATCACTGATCTTTCCTCCCCATGCCCTCTCTAAAATGCAAGAAAAGAGAGAGAATTGTATCTTCACAGTTGGTATATGAGCCTTTCACGTTGCAAAGTTAAGGAGATGCAAGATGTTCGGCTCCTGCCATGGTTATTTATTTGCCATGTGCAGCCTTAGAAATGTGAAGTACTTACGGCTATAATTGCCCTGAACGAGACAGGCAGCACATTCATTTTTTTTAAAAAAATCTCCCTTGTCCCTGACTTGTGCTATATGCCTCTGATGATTGCCTGGTGATAAAAAGCTGGATGAATATGAATGCTAACACACTGTCAGGATCCCTGCATTATGATATTGAAAACTGAGACTCTTGGCTGCTTAGAAAAAGCAGCTGGTTGTCTTCATTTGGCGGTGTTCCTGTTATAGTTTTCAGAGGGGACAGCAGCAGACACAGAAAACAAAGGCCTGTACTTTGTCAGCTTCAAACCATCTGAAGAGTGTAATGTCAAGTGCAGTGGGTCAAATCAGCAACAGCCTCTTTAGTACACCAATAAGATATTCTGAAGGGGTTGAGCACCCATTGATGGCTGGATAGCACAATGGGCACCAGGAGGCCTGCGATGGTGCTGATACATAGACTTGAAAATTCACGTGGCTCTCTCTAGGGGATTCCTGGGATGTCTGGCCTAGACTAAAAAGTTGGAGAGCTTTTCTCAGGCTCACTAGTAGGAAGATACAGATTCATCTGATATACCAAATCCAGCAGGAGGCCTGGTCTGTGAGCTTTCGCCTTTCAAACAATGAGGAAGTGTCTAGCTTTCGTAGACTGAAAGATACAAAGCAAAATATGCAGGCACCTTTCCAACCGATGGGTTTGCAAGAAATGAGCTTGCTCCCATCTTTGTATTTTTAGGGCTGGTGTTTAGGAATCCACAAGGTAAAGAAAATTAGAATAGCACATACACATTGCCCAGAGAAGGGGCTTCCTCATTCATTTTGAAGCCCTTTTTTGGTAGAGAATTGGCTTATGTCCATTTCATTAAAATAATAATAATAAAGGAATAAAGAAAAGCAAAGAGAAAAAGAGCAACTTTCTATCCCTCCATGGTTCCTTTTGAAACTGCCTTTGGTGGTCACTGTTCTGAGAAAACAATGTAAAAATCCAAGGATTTATGATTTGTGACAGCATATTCACCTAAAAGCAAAGGGCAGCAGCAAAGACCTGCATCCACACTTTTTCTCAAGCAATTTAAAGAGGGGAAATGTATTTTAAGAAATTCATTTAAAAGATTTTAATAAGTTAAAATGCCATTTAAAAGAGATTTTACTTTCCTGGGCTCCTTGATCACTGCAGATGGTGACAGCAGTCACAAAATTAAAAGACCCCTGCTTCTTGGGAGAAAAGCAATGACAAACCTAGACAGCATCTTAAAAAGCAGAGACATCACCTTGCCAACAAAGGTCCATATAGTTAAAGCTATGGTTTTCCCAGTAGTGATGTATGGAAGTGAGAGCTGGACCATAAAGAAGGCTGATCGCCGAAGAATGGATGCTTTTGAATTATGGTGCTGGAGGAGACTCTTGAGAGTCCCATGGACTGCAAGAAGATCAAACCTATCCATTCTGAAGGAAATCAGCCCTGAGTGCTCACTGGAAGGACAGATCCTGAAGCTGAGGCTCCAATACTTTTGCCACCTCATGAGAAGAGAAGACTCCCTGGAAAAGACCCTGATGTTGGGAAAGATTGAGGGCACAAGGAGAAGGGGACAACAGAGGACGAGATGGTTGGACAGTGTTCTCGAAGCTACGAACATGGGTTTGGCCAAACTGCGGGAGGCAGTGGAAGACAGCAGTGCCTGGCGTGCTATAGTCCATGGGGTCACGAAGAGTCGGACATGACTAGACGACTAAACAACAACAACAAACAACAACATATTGTGAAGGGCAGAGGAGGGTGGCATTGTAACTGAGAGAGCATTGGACAAATCAACCCTGCAAAGTAGCCCACCAGTATTGTGAAGTAAGGGGCACTGCAACAGAGACAGCAGTATGTTATGTGTGACAAACCTGTGGCGTAGAGTAGTATTAGTATCCAGTTTCTTGGAGAAGGGGACCAATTGCTGTTAAGTTCAGCTTCCCAAAGAAAGGCCGAAATACACTTTGCTAAGAAAGAAAGAAAGAAAGAAAGAAAGAAAGAAAGAAAGAAAGAAAGGGGGGAAACTGTTTGACCTGTGCTGATCACATTGCTGAAGTTATTATGAGGCATAAATAAATAATCACAGCAAAGGTTCTCAGAAGACGCCGCTCGCCTTTTAACAATTTCATGTTGAATCCATTCAAACACAAGCGTTTGAACAAGTGCCGTGCTGAAAATTTCTCCTCCAATTATTTATGACGAAAAGAAATTGCATTTGAAAATTAAGAAATGGGAGAGAGAGAGAGAGAGAGAGAGAGAGAGAGAGAGAGAGAGAGAGAGAGAGAGAAATAGTGAAATTCTCATCAGTTCGGAGCAGTGTTTTCACTGAGTTTACTTTACTTCCAAGGTAACCAAGGGGTGTTTATGACCTTTCTTTCATTCTAAAGATCATGTCTCTGGTGGTCTCCATGTCCATTAATTGCAATGGGTCTCCTCTGAGCTTGACTAATGCTGGATAGTGCCATTCTTAATGTATTAACTTTGGACTTTTGGTCAATTCGTGCATTTCTACAAAGTTCTACTTTGTATAAAAATTGGAACAAATTCTGTTCTGATTGCTGAACGAACTGCTTTCCTTTTATTTCCTCACTAACGTATCTTGTCTTTCACTTCAGACTGTAAACCTGTGAGCAGGACTTGCTTTATAGAATCATAGAGTTGAAAGCACCCAGGGGTCATCTAGTCCAACCCTCTGTAATGCAGGAATATGCAGCTGTCCCATACGGGGATTGAACCTGCAACATTATTTTACATGTTCAACTTTATTTTTAAGAACACTTTCTTTTTTAGTTTCCAATTTAGCTTTTTTATCATATGTCTTGATCTGCTTCTTCTACAGCAAGCATTCCGTTAATACTATTTCAGTAAGATATAGCCGTGCTCTTTTTCCTAGGGGTACTCAAAAGTACACAGTACCGGAACCAGTTTTTTTTCTACCGGTAGAAGAAAAGCACTGAGATATAGCTAGCATTGAGTTTAGTGATGTGATTTCTCTTATTTACTCTGCTGACCTGCCTTGAGAACATCAGGGCTTGACACCATGATAAAAGGCACCAGGCCTTGACTCTGATTGTTTGCTCTCAGTTGCCAGTAGATGTCATTCATGGTAAGAGATTGTCAAAGTGATTGTGCAGGATGGGTAATCATCTGTTACATTTGTGGGCAGATTTTCAACCTATGAAGGATTTAGCCTTGACCCTCTTTCCACCTTACCTCCCACTTTCCCCACACTAATGACAACGGGACCCGTAAATTAAACCTGTCAGCTACCTTGCCTCCAGTCTTCAAAAATGCATGGACTAAAGTATAATTTATGGTCAGAGCTTACATAAGAAGCATTGGCAACTCTCAGTAATTATTACAGAGATGTAACTCGGCGCGAAAATAAATGTTTCTACAAGTTTAACAGAGCGCTGACATTGCCATAATTAGGCCTGTGATTCATGTCAGACGAGTCCTTTCGCAGGATCCTATAATGGTTGGCGAAATTAATTTAACTCAGTCGGTGGGAGAGGAGAAGAGAGTCCTGGAATTTAAATACCCCCCCCCCTGGATGCTAAAATTAACAAAAAAAAAAAAACCAAAACAGAAAAGCCCTCAGCTCCCTGGTTTGTTCATAGATTGCTTTGCGCTACAGATAGCATTGCTTTAAAATTTTACCTGATTCTTTCATTCCTGTTTCTAGGGATACATTCTAGGGGTAATAGTGAAGGTGGGAACCCATTTTTAATATAAAAAACAGAAATGTGGATGAAGGCACATACAGTACTCCAGAAAGTATATAGCTGAACTCCCAAATAAAGAGAGGGAGCTGGAGATTAGGCTAGCAAAGGTTTACTAGAAAAGTGTTCAATGAGATTACACATGTGAGAAGCAGTATATACTCACTAGCAAACCCTGATCCGTCAGTCCAGAACTCTGCATGCTTCTAATTGTATACGACCACCTTCTGTTGATATTCCACGGGAAGAATCAAATTAAAATAAAATCCCTTCCAACCCTATGGTCCTATAACCATCATCACAAGCTATCACCTGCGCTACTTGTTAGCCATTGACTGATGCCGTGATGCCGTAGGGGCATAGGAAGCTGTCTTATACCAAGTCATACCATTCATAGAATCATAGAGTTGGAAGAGACCACAAGGGCCATCCAGTCCAACCCCCTGCCAAGCAGGAAACATTGGTCCATCTAGCTCAGTATTGCCCACAATGGTTGGCATGGTTCTACAGGATTTCATTCTGAGGGAAGTAGTTAAAAAGAGAATTTCATGGCGAAGCAGCTGGAGGGCTTGCAAGAAAATCTGAAGTGGTGTCTGGCAGGATCCACAGGAGCAGCAGATCATGATGTAGTCATTTATTCCCCTTTTGTTACTGAGGTAGATCTTCACACACCCCTTCTTCCCTGGCAGGGAGGGGGGTGCCATTTTGTGGTTCACCTCAGGTCCCAAAATGTCTTGGGCCAGAACTGATAAAAGAGGGTTGTGCTGCAAGGGGGAATGAGGACAGTATTGAGGTCCTGAGCAAACACTTGGCTGAGGCCAGGGAAGCTGAATAGTTTGGAGCTAAGTGTTTGGAGGTAGGATTGCTGAAGGACATGGGGCAATGCTGAGGGACGGATTAGTGGAAGAATGGAGGAAGCAGCGTAAATGAAACATACTACATAGCAGTTGGAATGGTGTGCTTCTCTCTCTCTCTCTCTCTCTCTCTCTCTCTCTCTCTCTCACACACACACACACACACACTTGACAATACTTTTCTCTGCATGCAGATTTCACTTCCATTTTTATCTCTAGTGCAACTTGGGCTTGCACCCAGAGAACTGTAACCATTTGAAATTTGAAAGCATCGTGGCCTTGGACAACAAAGCCTGACTGAACACACACAAATGCTGAATTGTAAAAGGCAATGAAGTCTTTGAGAAAGCAATATATGCTGCAGGTGTTGATTAATGACACTTTTATTTAGAGCTTAATATTAAAGGAATTTTGAAATTATGTATAACGGCAGCAATACTTGGAGCATGGCACAGAAACACTTCACTTCTTAAAAGTTAACCTTAACCTTCACCTCCCCCACCAGCCCCTCAGAGAATTATCTCTGACCTCCCAGTGAAGAGCAGGAATGAAAAGAATTTAAACACCTTTTGTGACACTATTTTAAACAACAAATGTACTTCTTAAGGCACATTTCTAGAGAAGACAGCCCTCCCTCCTACTTTACACATGTATTTTTAAGCTCACTATCCCTGCAGGCTTTTAGAACAATTTCTGTTATCTCATATTTTTTTACATATGCATTAAACTGGGTTTGTGACAATTTTCTTTTACTTCTTTAATATTCAAATAAAAGCTTAACTACAGTTCCTCTCAGCCTGAATTTGAATAAAAGCAAAGCATTTCCTAAATAGGCAGAAACATACATTGACTTCTTTACAAGCCAAGAATATTTTGGAGGTTGGCCCCCACCACCAGGCACCAAAAGCACCCCTCTCAGCTGTCCCCCGGTCCACAAAAGCCCTTCTGGGTGCCAGGAAGGTCCCAACGGCCTTTGGGGGAAAACAGAAGCTCGCATGGACCATCAGAGAGTGATGGGAGGGGAATATCTCACCCTCTTCCTTTGTCTCTTTTCATGGTTGAAGTGCCCTTGTTGCACTCCATTGCCACTTTAACTAATCCAGGTGTGAAGTGTTGAAAATCTCTTACCTCCTGTTTTCTGCATGTGCGACTAAATTAATTACTGCCTTTATTTCATATTTGGCAAGGGTCCTCTACCTTGGTATACAGCAATCCTTTTCATAGCAGCTACTAAGCAAATTAGTTAAGCGTTAGGATGTTTGACTATGTTCTCTGACCTTGGGTGTATGTATGAATTAGTAAATATTGTAACAGACTGCCTCAAAATTCCTGGAGGAAAATTCCTGGCTTGCCCAGCCATCCTGGGCAAGCCAGACGCAGGTCAGTTCTGTGTCCAGGGCAGCTGTCTACCAGTTCCACCTGGTATGCAGGCTGAGACCCTTCCTGCCCAAAGACTGTCTTGCCAGAGCGGTGCATGCCCTGGTTATCTCCCACTTGGATACTGCAATGTGCTGTACGTGGGTCTCCTCTGAAGGTGACTCAGAAACTACAACTAATTTAGAATGCGGCAGCTAGACTGTTGACTGGGAGTGGCCACCGGGACCATCTAACACTGGTCCTAAGGGATCTTCACTGGCTCCCGGTGTGTTTCCAAGCACAATTCAATGTGTTGGTGCTGACCCATAAAGCCCTAAATGGCCAGGTTCCAGTATACCTGAAGTAGCATCTTCACCCCCCTCGCTCAGCCTGGACACTGAGGTCCTCCTACAAGGGTCTTCTGCTGGCTCCCTCACTGCAAGAAGCAAAGTTATAGGGAACCAGGCAGAGGGCCTTCTTGGTAGTGGCACCCACCCTGTGGAAGGCCCTCTCTTCATATGTCAAGGAAATAAACAACTATCTGACTTTTAGAAGACATCTGAAGGCAGCCCTGTTTAGGGAATTTTTTAAGGATGGATTTTTTAATTATGTTTTTAGATACGTTGGAAACCGCCCAGAGTGGCTGGGGAAACCTAGCCGGAGTGGCAGGGGTATAAAATCATCATCATCATCATCATCATCATCATCATCATCATCATCACCACACCTACTAAGCAAGTAGTTAAGCGTTGGGATGTTCAACTATGTTCTCTGACCTTGGGACGTATGTATGAATTAGGGAAGATTGTAACAGCCTGCCTCAAAATTGTGGCTGGTGAAAAATTCCTGGCTTTCCCAGCCATTCTGATCCATAAAACTGACTGCCCCAACTTCCCTTTGAAGTGCCAAGCAGTGGGCATAGCTGCCAAGTTATCCCTTTTTTTAAGGGATTTCCCCTTATGCTGAATAGGCTTCCTCGCGAGAAAAGGGAAAACTTGGCAGCTATGGCAGTGGGGTGGGAGCAGTAGTAACTGTGTTCTCACTAGGATCACACACCAGACCAACATCAGCAGTGCTGTGCTGTAGATCCTCTGAAAAACCCTAGTAGTAATGACCTTCCCCCCCCCCAAAAAAGGTATCAAAGTTTCCCCACCTGACTCAAAGTCTTTACCTGCAGGGACTAGTGATTTTACCTTGATTGGAAATGACACACACATCGAAAATGAGCAGATCGAAAATGAGCAGTGGGATATTATTATTATTATTATTATTATTATGAATGTGTGAACCAGATCAGTGCACGGAAACGCCGTTTACCTTCCCGCTGTAGTGGTACCTATTTATCTACTTGCACTTTGACGTGCATTCGAACTGCTAGGTGGGCAGGAGCTGGGACCAAGCAACGGGAGCTCACCCTGTTGTGGGGATTTGAACCGCCGACCTTCTGATCGGCAAGCCCTAGGCTCAGTGGTTTTGACCACAGCGTCACCCGCCCCCCAATCTTTCAGATAGACTGGATAAAATTCATATAATGTATTTATGTAACCTCTGGCCTAAATTAGAGCTGTGAAAGCACTCATCCCCAAAATGGGTGGACAGTGTGTGGCCACCTTGAGATTTTATTTTTTTGTATTTTGCATTCAAGAACTGACCTCTTAAAATGTCTTTGTTTAAGAAGAAGAAGAAAACCTACTCAGAAACAAGCAACCGGGAAACTCCAAGTATCTTACTGCCTAATTATGTTGATTCTTACTCAGAAATAAGTTCCAGTGTCTTCTGCAGTGCTAACTCTCAAATAAGTGTATACAGGATGCTAACTGTATAATGCATTTCAATACAAGTCTGTTCCAAAGACAGTCCCACTGAGTTCAATGGGGCTTGATCCCAAGGCAATTGAGTAAAGGATTGCAGATTTAGTCTAATTTCTCACATTTTTTTTAGCTTCGCTGTGATTTTAATACAAAAGTCTACAGTTCCCATCATCCATTTGCAGTAAAATTCTTGTGAGAAAGGGGGGGGGGGGATATCAGATATCTAGGATTTGCTTTATCATTCAACATAGCGCTGCATTCCCCATCATGTTCTGCCTCTTTTGGTAAGCTTTCACTGTTATATTTTGCAGCTGTATCTGATTTGCTGCATTGCTGATCACTATAAAAATCTGTACTTCCCATATATTATCTCACCATATTTCAGCATGATATTTCTGGAGCATTTGTGTTTATAGTGCTCTAAAGAAGAAGAAGAAGAAGAAGAAGAAGAAGAAGAAGAAGAAGAAGAAGAAGAAGAAGAAGAAGAAGAAGAAGAAGAAGAAGAAGCAGAAGCAGCACCCTCTGCATTTTTTTGAGGAGAGGAATTGAGCAAAACACTTGAAAGGTTAGGAATTTGGTAAGCATAATTTCTTCTAGTCTTAATTATTATCAAGGAAACTGAATGCCCCAAAACATAGATACTGCAGTTTAAGAACTGGCATTGTATCTTCTCTTTTTGTGTTGCAACTGTGAATAAAAATGAATTCCCTTTTTTAAAAAAAAGGAAGAAGGAAAAAATATATATTTAGAATTCATGGGATGGATCTAGCCTAACAGATCATTCTAGGTCTCTACCCACAGAGCCTAGGGCTTGTTGATCTGAAGGTCGGCGGTTCGAATCCCTGCGACGGGGTGAGCTCCCGTTGCTTGGTCCCAGCTCCTGTCAACCTAGCAGTTTGAAAGCATGTGAAAGTGCAAGTAGATAAATAGGTACTGCTACAGCGGGAAGGTAAACAGTTTCCGTGTGCTGCTCTGGTTCGCCAGAAGTGGCTTTGTCATGCTGGCCACATGACCTGGAACGCCATAACGCTGTACGCCATAACGCTGTACGCCATAACGCGAGATGAGCGCCGCAACCCCAGAGTTGGTCACGACTGGACCTAATGGTCAGGGGTCCCTTTACCTTTACCTTTACCCAGTCCATCACACTGAAGGGACTTTGCATGAAGCATACATTTCACTCCCCTGGACCCTGCCAACAATAGGTAGTGGGGACCACCCAACAGCTCCTTAATATACCTGCACAAACTGGAAACGGACAGAAGTTACAAATGATGTATAGCCAGCATACACCCCTGGGGTTTCTGGAGTGGGGAGAAACAGAGCTTGACCAGCAGAACATCTGCTGGATCTTAAGATGCTGGTAAATTGTGGCAGGGCCTGATCCAGGCCTGTTTGCAGCACCAGCTTGAGCACTGGCAAAGAATCAAGACAAGATTTTTGTGTCCCTCTCCTTCTGCCCTGGCTAGCATGAGAGATAGGGCTGCAAATGTGGCAGTGACTCTGCCACTCTAGTTAAGCTCTGCAGGTAGCTGCCCTGGCAGGGTTAGGATTACATCCTGAGTTACATTCAGATCAGACCCATCAGCTCAAATCAGCTAGATTTGAGGAATTCAAGTCCCATTGTTTTTAGTGGGTCTGCTCTAAGTATTACTAAGTCTGGAATTGCACCTTAAAAAAGAAAAAAAGATGTTAGAAGCAAATCATTCAAGGTGCTAAAGCAGTGAGGATGACGTGTGTTGTATACACATTTTTTTAAAAAAAAACTATGTGTATATATATGCATGTTTCTAACATTTACACTAGTGTCGAAAACAGCAGTAGAAATGCAGCAATTCTATTTACTGATAATATGAAGCAGTGTCTTCAGAAGGTGTGGGGAATCTTTGACCTTCCAGGTGTTGCTGAACTACAATTCCCATCATCTATGACCATTGGCCGTGCTTGCAAGGGCTGATGGGAGCTGTAGTTCAGCAACATCTGGAGGGCCAAAGGTGATATATCTTCAGTGATGCATCTGGTTATGTTGGCACTGATGGAAGAAAGCTCATGCATGCAGTAAGCAATTAAGATATTTGGATGGGCTCTGAAAAGTCTTAAGATAACTAGCCAGAACTACCACATAGCTGGCTCATGCAGGATAGAGTGGAAGGATAATATGGACAACATAGAAGTTTGAGACATCACAGGAAGAAAATGGCAGGGTCAATGGAAGAAAATGATGAAGAATCCTACCTATGGTACTCCTCTAGTTATGGCTGCCTTCCTTAACTAGAACAATATTCATTCATCTATTTATTTGCCCCGTGGCTCTATACACAAAAGGAAAATTGTGTATAAAAGTCTTGAATACATTTTCTGCATTTAAGCAGCAGTGCTCCAAGCTGGACGATTCCTTGCTCCATTTTCCCCATTAGCCATTTATTTGGGCAAATATTAACAACCCCCAGTTTTTATGACTTAACACATTGTGCTGGTTATTTATTCCATTAGCCATGAAGATTAATGAATCGGTTTGCTGGGATTGTTGTTGTGCTTCTGGACCTGAAAGTCTCCAGCAAAAGCCACCCCACTGAGAAGTTTCATGACATGGTTTCAAAAGCCTTTGTTGGCATCATCCTGCGAATTACACCCCCCCTTGTCATATAAGAGTTTGGTGCGGTAGGTGATTCATCTATGGAGCACTCCAGCAAAATGATTTATTTTTTATTTTTTGTTCACGTAAAGTGTTCATAATGGGTTTATCCCTGCTCAAAAAAACCACCTTGTAAAAGTCATATATCAGACTGAGTCAAAGCCTTACAGCAGGTGGCTTTATAATGAGGCTGATGACTAACCATTTCAAATGATTCCTTTCCTTTCCTTCCAACTTGTCAGAAGAGACAAACTATCCATTAGGAAGCATATTGCCCAAGAATTAGTTAACGGAGGCATTTGATGCCATACAAGTCGCAGGGCCTTTTGTATCTCTATTCCCAAATGAGCTCAATGGCTTTCACAAAGCAACGACCAAAGTATTCTTAGATCTAATTCTATTCTAGTCACCTGCTTGAAATTGTAAAACCAAGGTAGTAAGCTATCCAGAGATTCTGAAACATGTACAAGATTATTCTGTTCCCTTCATTGTGTGCCCCTTCATATTATGCTACTCCCTCACTGTAGTGTATACCTGGCCTGCTGCAGAGATTCATCCCTCTAAAACCATCACATATCAATGTGCTGAACAACAATAAAACAACTGGCATTGTCACTGCCCCACAAAAAGCCTCTGCTTTCTTTCACGTGGGAGGTTGTAAATCACAAGCTGTGGGTCATAAATTCAGCCTCTTAGTGGTTGAGTTGCTATCACTGTTGGAATGCATAAGAGCAGTTCTTGCCATCCTCAAATGCCAAGTGGTACAAATATAAATGTCATCCTTACTGTGTCATGCATAGGAGAAGGTACCCCTTGCGTGTTCAGAGTCAGACCCAGAGACCTCCCCCCTAAATAAATTCACACTCGACTCAAATTTAAGCTTGGTTTTTGGCAGAATTTAGGCCACAACTTTATTGATTACAGAAATTGAGTGGTTGCATAGGCTCTGGTTCGACTAGCTCCCTGCATCCTTGCAGGTAGCGCTGACCCAGGGCACAGCATAGGTCAGCCAAAGTTAGGCATTCCACAGGGAGGGTGCCACTACCGAGAAGGCCCTCAGCCTGGTTCCCTGAAACCTCACTTCTTGCAGTGAGGGAACCATCAGAAGGCCGTCGGAGCTGGACCTCAGTGTCCGGGCTGAGCGATGGGGGTGGAGACGCTCCTTCAGGTACACTGGGCCGAAGCCTGTCTGCACAGAAGTTAAGGCCATTGAGCTCAACAAGACTTATTCACAGCTATGTGATAGGATTGCAGCCTAAAAAGTCTGCTGAAAAGTATGCTCCATTGCATTCCATGAGGCTTACTTCCAGGAGAGTGGCTATAGGATTGTGGCTTCAGATACTTCATTTCTCATAGGAGGTCATGCAAATTTATTTACAGATTTATTTTATTTTTAAAAAGTGCATTCTACCTTCTGATATAAACAGGGGCCCCTTATATATCCTTTAATTTAAAAGTTGTTGTTGTTTAGTCGTTTAGTTGTGTCCGACTCTTCGTGACCCCATGGACCATAGCATGCCAGGCACTCCTGTCTTGCACTGCCTCCTGCAGTTTGGTCAAACTCATGTTCGTAGCTTTGAGAACACTGTCCAACCATCTTGTCCTCTGTCGTCCCCTTCTCCTAGTGCCCTCCATCTTTCCCAACATCAGGGTCTTTTCCAGGGAGTACAAATTTAAAATTTAAAAGTACAAATTTCAAAAAAGAGAGTATATAATACAATAAATATCAAAGAGTGTAAAACCAATGGAATAGGAACCAGCATAGACTTTGCTCCAAAACAGACTTTGTTCTTGTGGTATGAATACACCAGATACAATATATCATGTAATTTTGGACTGTCCTCTCTTCGATACTCTTTAGAGAAACCCACTGGCAACTCCTTTGAAATTTAAAGTATCTACTTGCAAAGAATTTGTAATCCAATATCTGTTGAGGGATGATATATTCCCCAAACTACTGAGATTATTTCAGGATATTTAGCTGAGATTTTTAAAGTCAAATTTAAAACCACTTAATTTTACTAAATGGTGGCTATTGTGTCTTTTATACATTTTATGTGTTTAATATGTCTGGATTACCAATGTTTTGTGGGTGGTTTTTATAGTCTAAATTATGTCAATAATGGCTGAATGAATGAGTGAATGAGGAACCAGCATGTTAAGACCTGAACTGTGGTTTTCCAGATGTTTCTGGATTCCAACTCATATTAGCCCCAGCCAGCATATCCAATGGTTAAGGATGATGGAAGCTGGAGTTTATCAACATCTGGAGGGGCACAGATTAACCCAAACCAACATGGCAGTGGGGAAACAGCACAGAAATTAAGGTGTGTGGAAATAAGAAGGAGAAGAAAGGATTGATGCCACTTCAGAAGATCATAAGAACCTCTCTAGAGTGGGAGCTTTAAAATACTCTAGTATCCTCAACAAGGAAGGCAAAATACAGAACAAGACCTGAGATGTTGAGTGCAGTGAATGGTCAGATTATTGGATCATATTTATGGATTAGCCATTACTGTATGAGCCATTGTTAGTGTGTAAAATTTAAAAGTAACTTCAGGTTCTGACTATAACAGATTTTTTCTCCCAGTTCTTTCCTTTCCCAGCAGAATCTATTTTCTGCAACCAGAAAAACTAGTAACATCTATTTTATCTTAGCTAGCAAAACATTAAACGCACCAGTGCTTTACATCTTATACATTTGTCTGCAATAAATTAGCATAGCTCGCAACGTTAAATTTAATTTCTGAATGATAATTATCCCCCCTCCTTTCCAATCTCCCCTTTAGAAAAATTAAAACACGCAGTGGCTTTTTATTCTGGCAAAAAAAGAGGACTTCAATTTATATAAAATAATAGTTCTATTGAACCATAAAATTCTAGTGGAAAACCAATAGGGGATGGACATCGTGTTGGAACAAAAAAAAAAAAACAGTCCAGAGATGCACTTTCAAAGTTGAGCACCTGCTGTAAAATAACCATCTGTGTGTAACTGTAATTTAATTATAGGTTCATTCCTTTTGTGTACACTGGAAGAATCTCATAGGTCTTCCCCAGTTGGTCTGCAATCAACTTCTGGCATTTTGCAAAAGCAACAGACATGTTCTCTTAATAACACCTGCTAACTTCATCTCATTCCGGTTTCAGTAAATGGCTTCTGGGATTTTGCAATGGTGGTTGCAAGATTTTTTTTTTTTATGAAAAAAATGGAATCAAAGCCTACATTAACTAATCATGTGCCTTAAGAAACTGTTGGCGTTATTGGCAGAGACATCACTGACGCACTCATCAAAAATTGTTATATACCAGATGCATTAAACCTATCTTTCATCTAGTCTTTGTTATACAGCACTTAGCAATTTTAGGTGCTTCATTCACCATAATCATCAGCACCAGTATCATCATGGATGAGGCATATTGGAGGGAGGGGAGCTTGAGTTGCAAACTTCCCCATCTCAATTCCACCATTTTGGCTTGCAGATGATGGGGAATCCTTGGCTGAGAGTCATTTGCAGCCAAATACCCTGGCTGCAACTAAGACCCCCAGAGAGTGTAGGGACTTGCAGAGCTTTCTGTCAAGTCCTAAGATACCCCACTGCAAATAGCTGGAGCTGCATGTATCCGAGGAGAGAACCTGCAGGGCCTCAGCACCCTTGGATGAAAGCTTCAGATGACATTCTTTGCAGCCAAGAAGACACCAACACACAGGACTGCTTTGGCGGATTGAAGAATAATTTATTCTAAGTATTTATTATGATGTAAGCCACTTGGGTATTGTGTAGGGATAGAAATTATTTTCATAAATAAAATGAATAATAAATTGGCGGATGCGGCGGGATACGCCATTAGTGAGATTGTATTGGGTCTTTTGAGTCCTCTGGTTCATGCTTTGCAGCTTAGCAGTCATGCCTGCAAAATGCTTGAAAAAATATCCTCTGTTTATACAGTCCCAAGCAGATGGCAAAGCCAAGAGGTTGATGGAGTCCTCAGTGAGTCACCCTACGTGGGTGGAGGGTTATAGAAAATGGGAATGGGGTGCAGCAAAGTTTTTTTTTTTTTTCAGATGGAGAAACCTTTTTGGAACTGCTGTGGAAGGAAGTGGGCTCCTAGGATTTCTGATGTCAGAGTTAGCCGTTTAAAGGCTTCCTGTCTCAAAAGGCAAGGCAGTGCTGGCATTCACAAGCATAGGAAGCAAGTGTCGAAACAATCTGTTATAAGGCTCCAAAGCACACACACCAACTGTTTTGTACCATAAAAGTGTCATTCAACGGACACGTGCAGACAAAAAAAAATTAAGCAAAAATTGCTTATTGACTCTGCTTAGGTGAAAGTTATTTATCCTTTCTTTGACATCAGAGCAGCTAAGCCAGTAGCACTCAGAGGGACCCTGACTGATCAATCTGTCCAAGCAGATCAACTTCCCAGCGTACCCTGGGAAGAGGGGTTGCTTGTTGAATCATGCTGGAAATTGTTGTTCTGTGAAGGAAGCAGGAGTCTCTAAACTACTCTCAGCACAACTACAGTTCCTTGGATTCTTTGTGAGGAGCCATGACTATGAAAAGTGCCACGATAGCGTCAGTGGTGTAGATGTGGCTGGCATCAAGCACATTAGTCTGCCAGAGATGTTGGAGGAAGATATTACAAGAGTGAAAAGATCCGAGTCAAGAAATGAAATGCGGGGATTTTTGAAACGACTCCCAGGCACACGGTTTGCGTGATTTGCCACTGTAAAATATCACGAAAAGAAGGTCGTGTTTGTTCAGAATGAATGCGGACATTATTCAAACCCTCTAGATTGTGAACAAACTAATTTGGAACATGTATGGTTATCAGAGGACAGCTCTATTCAATGGGATACCACCCTATTCCAAATTTTTCGCATATACAGTCCGTACCTTGGATCCTGAATGCCTTGGTACTCGGATGTTTTGGCTCCTGAATGCCGCTAAAAACTATGGAGAGACCTGGTCTGAATAGAGATATTGGATTCATGTCCCATTATACATACTAAAACTAATTTTGGTCATCTATCCCTTTAAAAATCCCTTGCCCTTCCATCTTTCATCTTGTTATTTAATATGACTATGACAGATCAACACCGCTATCCACCAGAATCTGGTTTGTGAATGTTCTTTGGAACCCAAATGTCCGACGGGGCTTCTGCGGCTTCCGATTGGCTGCAGGAGCTTCCTGCAGCCAATCAGAAGCCACGCTTTGGTTTCTGAACTTTTCGAAAGTTGAATGGACTTCCGGAATGGATTCCATTCGACTTCCAATGTACAGTCGTATATATGTGGTGGTGGCCGGGGTTGGGGGAGATTAATAGTAATGCCCCAAATCCCATGAACTGCAGAGAGATGATGCAACTTCTCTACTGAGCATTTTGGATATCAGGATATAAATGTCTCAAATAAATAATAGTAGCATCAAGTCATTGATTGACATAGAAAGGTGCGCCAACTTTATTTCACATGTATTGGCCACAATCTACAACACCCTTGACAATGGAATTAAGAAAGGCAAGGAAAAGCGTTTTCTAATCCTGCATAAGCCGAACCTCATAGAGAAAAGTCTAGACATCCAGAACTGAGGAGAGAAATACCATCTTAAACATTAGGCAGGTTGAGACATGAGTAAAATGTATGCGACACTCACTGACTGCTTATGACACCTTTGGCAATTGCTGTCCTCAACAAGGCTGCCACAGGCTCTCAGGGGACAGCCAGAATTGTCTGAAAGCCTTTGACTTTAGGAACTATGAAGCCACGCTAGAGGTTTTGATGTATTCTTGACATTTAGCCAATTACATTTCCAGACACAGTCTGACAAAGTGATTTGTATTTTTTTTGTTTCCCATTTACAAGTAGTATGGTCGGGACATTTAAATACTGGTGTGCTAGGTGCCAGACAGTCCGGCAATAAAATGTTTGCTAAATTACTGAGGAGAATACTACCTTGGAAATGAGTTGGTTGTGAGATGGACAATGTTAAGCTAGAGATGTGCTTTGTTTTGAGATATGGGCACGCCCAAAGTTCTAGGCCACTGTTTTCATCAGATTATAAAATAGTTTCATTTTCCCTGTACAAATGGAAGTTCATAGCAGCCTTCTTCTCAAAGTGGGTTTCCCTCAGAAGAGAGGGAATTTTGGTTGAGGTGATATTGTTACTAATATTCAGGGGGAGTTTTTCAGCCAGAACTCACCAGAACTCATTTCAGGCACCTCTCATATGCTATGGAGTTAGAAAATGAAAATTTTAGAGTTATCTTTGGAAACACATGGTTGTGCAAGGAGTTTCCCCAAGATATTGGTTTTTTTTTAAAAAAAAAACCTACTAGATTAACAATCTATTAAATTTTTAAGTAACATTTCTAAAGATATATTCGTTCTGTATTATTTGTTTGGCATTTTCACAATTTCAAGAAGGGATGTGTGTGTACGTTTGAGAAAGAGAGAGAGAATTTTAATTACAGAAGCAATTAAGAAGATCCCAGGAAATACTTATAATGAGCTAGAGTCGTATGCTTTAGTGTCACCCTAGAGCATTAAAGCACCTGCCATATGCTCTCTTTAGAAATTGTATCTTTGCCTTCTGAATGAAGGAAGGGAATGTATTAATTTGTAGAGACTTTTAAGATGTATGTACCTGTATCTGAAAACGTGAAAGGAATGTCAATTTTCTCCACCACCCGCTGCATAAAGTTTGAGTTCGGAATGCAGTAATGTCTGAAAACTAGGCATAATTCTAATTCATACATAGATAATCATGTTTTTTCCCCCAGAATAAAATATTTATTATATAATATTCATAGAATTATTTGTATGCCACCTTTTGCGGGCAGAGCCCACTCAACATAGCTCACAGTATCAACAATAATCTACAAATAACAAAGGCAGTGGTCTTAACCATTAAATAATATTAGTGGAACAGCTAACAAAGTTATCCACTTTAACATAGTTCTCTGAAAATAGCCTTATTCAAGCAATGGTAGTTAATATATAATGGGTTGTAAAATGCCCACACACACACACGCGCGCGCACACACACACACACAGTGGTTTTGGGGCCAAACACATCTCTGTGGAGAGGAAGTTGTACAATACAGAGCCACTAGAAGCCTTGTTTCTCATGGCTGCCAAAATACAGGTGGTACTTTGAAAATCCCCTTGAACTTTTCCTTCCTAGCTGGTCATTAGAACAACTTATAACTAAGAATGTGAACATGAGTTTTGCTTATTTCCTCCTCCTTCCCATTCCTTTTTAACTTTTGTGCCATATCCTTTTAAACTGCCAGCCCACAATTCACAGATCCAGGATTTCAACAAATTTTAGATGTCATAATAAAACTAATGTGCTTTGGGACTAAGAAGAACAGACAAATGTTTAAGATAATTATTTAAAGCCTAGTTACAGGTAAGTTGCCGTGTTGGTCTGACGTAGTCGAAACAAACAAAAAAATCCTTCCAGCAGCACCTTAGAGACCAACTAAGTTTGTCATAGGTATGAGCTTTCGTGTGCATGCAAACTTAGTTGGTCTCTAAGGTGCTGCTGGAAGGATTTTTTTTATTTAAACCCTGGTTAAATTATTAGTTTGTTTAGCATAAACAGATGGATACGTGTATAGAACAGGGTGGTGGGGTTTTTGTGTGTTTAGACCTTTAAACCTCCCCCTGAAATAAATTCACACACGTCTCAAATTTTTGGTTTGGTTTTTGGCAGAATTTAGGCCACAACTTTATTGATTACAGCAAGTGAGTGGTTGCATAGGCTCTGGTTCGACTAGCTTCCTGCACCTTTGCAGGTAGTGCTGACCCAGGGCTCTGCCATAGGTCACCCTAGGGTGAACACCTGGAATGGCGGAAAGCCGGGGACATGCTATGTCCACCACCCAGATGTGGACTCAGGCATGGGCACAACCCCTCGCAGGGTTGACCAAACCATTGAGTCCCTGGATTCCTTTAGCGGAATACTCCTTCACATAGGGGTGGTGATAGTGTTCCCCCATCCCTATCACCTGAACCAGAGCCTATCCGCAACCTTACAAGTTGTGTTGATTTGCTACGTGGCAGGCAAAACCCAAATGGCACCAGCCAATCACCCTCGTGGGGGAAATTCCTGCCGTGCCCCTGTCCCAACAACAGACGACACACGACAGCATAGCAAGGTCAAGCATGCAAGCCCTGAATATAGGGAGAGGTGGGTGGGTGTTCTGATGCACTGACCAAGAGAGAAAGCTCAGGGTCACGTGCATTGGCATATATAGGTCCCTTGATCCATTTGGCTAGCGTCCTGTTGGTCAGATTAAACCCAGCATCAAGGGACCTACCAATTGGGTGTTGTGGCTATCCAATCATACCCACCCACAACACAAGGGTTTGGTTGCCAGGTCTCACCGCAACTCACTCTTTGAGGGAGGACACAATTTTTAAGAATAATGTTTACTTGAACGAATTAAGGATCCTGAAAACAACCCAAGTCAACATAATTTTCTTTGAAAATAATGGGGATGCATCAGAGAAATCCTTGGTTAGTTGCTATATGGCAGCATAAAACCAACTTGTCTTTTATGTAATTGGATTCATTACATATTTGTCACTAAAAACTACCTCCCCAGGGAGATTAGTTCCAAATGAATGTTATTAAGAAAGAGCAATTCATTTTTACTCCATTAGCCGAGTCCTTTAAAAAACCTCCCCACCCCCCATTACCGTAATTCCATTCATATGTCTTCTGACATTTGGATGCGAAACCAGATGCAGACAGGATAGTGGCATTTCCAGATGATAAAGAAAGAGGTCTTGGGAGTCTGGATCACAGCAAAGGGGTCATGCACGTACTGACCTTGCCCACTCTGTACCACAAAACATTCCAGGTGAACAGAACAGAACAGAACAGAACAGAACAGAACAGAACAGAACAGAACAGAACAGAATAGAATAGAATAGAATAGAATAATTTATTGGCCAAGTATCAACCATACTTGGAATTTTGCTTCGACTACATTGCAATGTAAAGAAAAACATACCTCATACAAACACTATTCCCCTCACAATACAACAGCACAGCGGAAAAACCCCATACCACCAACTGACCTCCCTTTCACCCACAACTACAGATTCAACAATTTGGTGGCACAAAGGAAAAGAGCCAGTGTGGTGTAGTGGTTAAGAGCGGTAGACTCCTAATCTGGGGAACCGGGTTCGCGTCTCCGCTCTTCCACATGCAGCTGCTGGGTGACCTTGGGCTAGTCACACTTCTCTGAAGTCTCTCAGCCCCACCTCACAGGGTGTCTGTTGTGGGGGAGGAGGGGAAAGGAGAATGTTAGCTGCTTTGAGACTCCTTCGGGTAGTGATAAAGCGGGATATCAAATCCAAACTCTTCTTCTTCTTCTTCTTCTTCTTCTTCTTCTTCTTCTTCTTCTTCTTCTTCTTCTTCTTCTTCTTCTTCTTCTTCTATTCCTGTGCCTGGACGTTTTTGAATATAGAGTCCTGTACCGACGTCCGGATGGGAGTAAATCAAACAGGTGATGACCAGGATGCGAAGGGTCTACAGCAATTCTCTCTGCTCTCTTCCTGATTCGAGCTGCATAAAGTGTCTCTATTGGAGGCAAACTAGCACCAATCCCCCTCCCTGCAGTTCTTACTGCTTGTTGGAGCCTCTTCTTATCCAGCTTAGAGGCTGTACCATACCTGACACCACAAACCACAAAGAAGTAAGTCACGGGGAGAAGGCAGGTTCTGTTCCTCACTAGAGTACTTCCTCTGCCTTCCAGATAAAATACTGTCTGCCCTACGCATTTAAATCAGTCTCATGCTGCTTTGAACAGCCATGGCTTCCCCCAGAGCATCCTGGGAACTGTCGCCCTAAAACGGCCTCAGCCCAGTATACCACCCCCATCGTTCAGCACTGACACTGAGGTCCAGCTCCAAGGGCCTTCTGGCGGTTCCCTCGCTGTGAGAAGCAAAGCTACAGGGAACCAGGCAGAGGGCCTTCTCGGTAGTGGCGCCCGCCCTGTGGGATGCCCTCTCATCAGATGCCAAAGAAATAAACAACTCTCTGACTTTTAGAAGACATCTGAAGGCAGCCCTGTTAGGGAAGTTTTTAATATTCTGTTGGGAGCTGCCCAGAGTGGTGGGGAAACCCAGCCAGACGGGCAGGGTATAAATTTATTATTATTATTATTATTATTATTATTATTATTGGCTGAGAGATCATAGAATTGTAGAGTTGGATGAGATCGTGATGATCATCTAGTCCACCCCTGCAATGCAAGAATCTTTTGCCCAACTTGGGGCTCGAATCCACGTCCCTGAGATTAAGAGTATCATGTTCTGCCAACCAAGCTATCCAGCTTTTCCTCTCAGACATCTACAACTCCCCAGCATTTGCTTGCTTGTTTTATTTAGCAAAATTTATACGCGACTTGAATGTAAGAAAACAACAACCTCTAAGCGGTTTACAAAAATATTAAAAAAAACATTAGCGTTATTAATTAAAACATTCAAAAATCGGCATTTGAAAATATACAAAAGATGATTAAAATCAATAGAAGCTAAAAAGAAATGAAACACGTGTAACTTCTGGAAAGGCTCTCCTGAACAAAATTGTTTTAAGCAGGCACCCAGGTGAAGGCACCCAGCAGATATCAAGAGGCAGGGAGTTCCAAAGTCTAGGTGCTACCGCAATAAATGATCAATATATTACAAGGATGGAACAAGTATTATGTGGCACCTGCAACAGTGCCAGTTGCACAAATGGAAGTGGATGAATGGGTATATATGGGGTAAGGTAATCTCTCAAGTAAACTGTTCTCAAGCTGTTAAGGGCTCTATTTACAAATAGTAATACCCAGAGCTTCCCCCCCCCCCAGCTGGAACTCAGTCCCAGCATCTCTCAGGTGTGTGCCATTGCCATTCTAAGAGAACAAGGAGGCATTCCTGGTGAGTTCTGCCAACTCTTTTCCTAGAAAAATAGCACCGGTAATACCTTTAACTTAGCCAGGGACCATATCTGAGCAGTGATGTTATATGCACACAAAGTCTCACTTCCCAGAATTCCCTGGGAAGAGGGATTGATTCCTAAACCAGGCTGGGAATTGTAGCTCTGTGGGAGTAATAGGGATCTTCTAACAACTCTCAGCACCCTCTGCAAATTGCAGTTCCCAGGAATCACTGGGGGAAGCCATGAGCGGTTCCAATTCATAACATTATTTCTTCCACTTCCAACACATACTTGACTTGGTTTTATACATTTTGGCTAGCTTATTTAGTGTTAAATATCATCTATAAATCATCTTTGTATATATATAGTAAAGATAAAGGGACCCCTGACCATAGGTCCAGTCGTGACCGACTCTGGGGTTGCACGCTCATCTCGCATTATACAGCTTCCAGGTCATGTGGCCAGCATGACAAAGCAGCTTCTGGCAACCAGAGCAGCACATGGAAACACCGTTTACCTTCCCGCTGTAGCGGTTCCTATTTATCTACTTGCATTTTGACGTGCTTTCGAACTGCTAGGTTGGCAGGAGCTGGGACCAAGCAACGGGAGCTCACCCCGCCGCAGGGATTCGAACCTCCGACCTTCTGATCAGCAAGCCCTAGGCTCAGTGGTTTAACCACAGCGCCACATATATTTTAAAAGTATAACAAGCAGTAAATGGCTTCAGGTTCATTATTATTACCCTTTATTTATCTATCTATATTCTGAAACATGGACGAAAAAGGAGCAAAAGGGGTGGGGGTGGGGGCTGAAGGAAGAGGGAAAGTGTCAGAACAGAAATTGTCACCTATAAAAAAGGGATCTGTTAAAAGAAGCTGCTTGTCCACCAGCAAAACAGCAGCAGCATCCTTGTATTCTCCCAAGTTCCCCCTCACAAGCAGTATTTTCTTCTTATTATTATTATCCTTATATATTGTGATATGTTTTAAATTATTCTTTTAGCTTGATGTCATATAAGACACTCCAATTTCCCAGGCTTTGACACCCTGCACTCTTTGCAAACCTTTGCCCAATGTTTTTATTAACTCAATTTAATGGAACCTTTTTTTCATGGTGACCTTAAGAATTTAATAACTCTTCAATGCAAGGACAATACCACCTGCAGGCTCCACTGGGATTAAACTGCAGTAGCTCAATATGTCTGCAGGAGCACATTAATGGGAAGCAGGAAAGGAGGGGGGGCATCCCTCAGAAACTACACAAATAGGTCCCTTGGCCCTGTGGGTGGATATTATGAGTGGTTATGATGTCTGCTTCAGGACGGCGAACATAAAACACTGCGCTTCTGAGGCATGGGGGGTTGCTCACAGCTGCCTAATATTAATCTAGCTTTGATCATGTCAGATATACTAGCAAATGTCCCTTTCCACAGTGCCTCCTTCTCTGACAGACACTCTGCTTATCTTAAAAGATACAATCAATACATTATTAGTCAACAAGCTGACAGAGGCCCATAAATTAATCCCTTTCTGTCAATGCGGAAGGAACGTTTCCCGGTGAAGCCTCACCCTCACAGTATGAAACAGAGACCATTTAATCCAATTAAGGTAGAAATGAACTCCAGTCCCTGCCCCTGCACACATCTTGGCTCTGTCCCATATATTTGAGTTCTTAAGCTCAAGAGCAGCAGCAGCAGCAGTGACCTTAGGGTTGTGTGGGGTTTTTTTTTGGTTCAGTCATTGAATTCCAAGGTTATACTTTGAACCGACATGTTTGAAATGATAGATCAGCAGGTGGTGCAGCAACAAAAGTGCTAGCGCATTTGCGAAGCTAAGCAGCACCCAGTATGGAGTCAGTTTGGATGGAGGAACGCGTGTTGCAATTCCCGCATTGCAGGGGATTGGATTAAATGGGCCAAACAGATTAGACAAATGGGCCAAAGCAAACAAGATGAATTTTAACAAGGAGAAATGTAAAGTACTACACTTGGGCAAAAATAATAATAATGAAAGGCACGAATACAGGATGGGTGACACCTGGCTTGAGAGCAGTACATGTGAAAAGGATCTAGGAGTCTTGGTAGACCACAAACTTGACATGAGCCAGCAGTGTGATGCAGCAGCTAAAAAAGCCAATGCAATTCTGGGCTGCATCAATAGGAGTATAGCATCTAGATCAAGGGAAGTAATAGTACCACTGTATTCTGCTCTGGTCAGACCCCACCTGGAATACTGTGTCCAGTTCTGAGCACCACAGTTCAAGAAGGATACTGACAAGCTGGAACGTGTCCAGAAGAGGGCAACAAAAATGGTCAAAGGCCTGGAAGCGATGCCTTATGAGGAGCGGCTTAGGGAGCTGGGGTATGTTTAGCCTGAAGAAGAGAAGGTTAAGGGGTGATATGATAGCCGTGTTCAAATATATAAAAGGATGTCATATAGAGGAGGGAGAAAAGTTGTTTTCTGCTGCTCCAGAGAAGCGGACATGGAGCAATGGATTCAAACTACAAGAAAGAAGATTCCACCTAAACATTAGAAAGAACTTCCTGACAGTAAGAGCTGTTCGGCAGTGGAACCAAGGAGTGTGGTGGAGTCTCCTTCTTTGGAGGTCTTTAAGCAGCTAGGCTTGACAGGCATATGTCAAGAATGCTTTGATGGTGTTTCCTGCTCGGCAGGGGGTTGAACTGGATGGCCCTTGTGGTCTCTCCCAACTCTACGATTCTATGATTCTATTCTATGATTCTAAATTGCCTTTGGGGTCTCTTCCAACACTACAGTTACATGCATGACTGTGCACACATGAAGCAGGAAGCATCATTTCTCATCCATGTTCTTCTTTAACCTAACCAAAGGCGGCCAACTTTTCAACTCACCTGTGCCCCAGTGCCTTTTCACAGCAACTTGAGTGGCAGAAATTGGCTGGTGACAACATCCATGATATGAAAAGGTTCCTCTGCAGATCTTTGGGCTGCGAAAGGTAATTCTGGTCTAGCAGACAACAATATTCCAAGTACCTATAGAACAGGCATCCCCAAACTTCGGCCCTCCAGATGTTTTGGACTACAATTCCCATCATTCCCACTGGTCCTGTTAGCTAGGGATCATGGGAGTTGTAGGCCAAAGCATCTGGAGGGCCGCAGTTTGGGGGTGCCTGCTATAGAAAGAAGGTGAAGGGGGTTCAGTAAGGATATGCATGATTATTTTTGGAGAACTTGGTGAGGTCGCTGTAGATTGGAGACGGGCAAATGCCCCCATCTTCAAAAGGGGGGAGAGGGGAATCCAGGTAATTACTGACCGGTGAGCTTGACATCGATACCAGGAAAGGTCCTAGAACAGGGAATTAAACAGTTAGCACTAAAAAAGGATGCTGTGATTACCAAGACCCATCATGGGTTTCTCAAAAACAAGTCACGTCAGACAAATCACATTTCTATTTTTGATAGAGTTAAAAGGTTGCGGATCAGAGGAATTCTGTGGACATAGTGTGTCTTGATTTCAGGAAGGCTTTTGACAAAGTCCCCTGTGATATTCTTGTGGAGAAGCTGGTAAAATTTGAGGTGGATGAGGGAATAGTTAGGTGACTGGCTGAACCCAGAGGGTGCTCACTAATGGTTCCTCATCATCCTGGAAAAACATGACTAAGCATGTTCCACATGTTTATAAATGATTTGGACAAAGGAATTGAGGAGATACTCATCAAATTTTAGATGACACCAAACTGGGAAGGGTAACTAATGCTGCAGAAGACAGCTTTCTGACAGGAAATGCTTTTTGACAGTAGAATGGACTCCCTCAGAAGGGGGTGGACTCTCCTTCCTTTGGAGGTTATCAAACAGAGCTTGGATGGCCATTTGTCATGGATGCTTTAGTTGAGATTCCTACATTGCGGAGAGTTGGACTACATGACCCTCAGGGTCCCTTCCAACTCTACAGTTCTCTTTTGTATGTGACAATTTATTCCAAGTACACAAAATGTTCCATTTAGGACAACTTGTACCATTATTTCAGTGAGAGGAACATTAAAAAATATGCATAAAACCTGCCACTGCTTTTAAGGACTTTGACAAGGAAAAGATGTTAACAGCCTCATGGCACGCAAAACAAATAATTCTGAATCTTTGTGATAGTAATCCAATATAATGATAGCATGCATTAAGGAAGCAGGCTTTGATTGGCCCTATTATTGTAGAGTAGTAGCAAGCAACAAGCACTTACTTGCATTTAAATCTTTATTGGTAACAGAGAAAGAGACAAAATAAAAAAATTATATAAAAAATTATATGTATCTGAAGAAGTGTGCATGCACACGAAAGCTCATACCAAAATATAAACTTAGTTGGTCTTTAAGGTGCTACTGAAGGAATTTTTTTATTTTGCTTCGACTCAGACCAACACGGCTACCTACCTGTAACTAGAGAAAGAGACAGTGCACCTGCTTCACACTATTTTTCTGTGAAGGGATGCTAAGAACACAAGAAGACCCATGCTGGATCAGGCCAGGGATCCATCACAGTGGGCAACTGGATGCCCATGGGAAACCCACAAGCATGAACAGAGTGCTACAGCACTCTCCACCTATGTCCCAGCCACTGGCATTCAGAAACATACTGCCTCCAACAGTAGAGCTGGCGTCTAAATCATCTTGCTTTTAAGAGTTTTTCTCTCAGCCAGAGGAGTGCAACTCTTAAAAAAATGATATCATATAACTTTAACTTTGTAGCCTGTTATAATGCTCTACTCCTTCCAAGCTGCTGTGATGAAGGAACTGAAAGCAGTGCGAAAAGAGGACTTCTCTAGAAGTTTCCAACTTTGATACTCCTTAGGGTAGTGATAAAGAGGGATATCAAATCCAAACTCCTCCTCCTCCTCCTCCTCCTTATTACCATTTATTTTTATTTATTTATTTCTGGAAGCGCCTGAAACCTGAAACCTACAGGACCAAGTCCCATAAAGCTTTACAAATGATCAATAGGCATGAGGTCTACTTGCATTCAAGGAAGGTATGTGCACCATAGCTGCCAAGTTTTCACTTTTCTCGCGAGGAAGCCTATTCAGCATAAGGGAAAATCCCTGTAAAAAAGGGATAACTTGGCAGCTATGATGTGCACACCACAATCCCACCCGCTCCCAATCTTCATATATTTAGCACAACAGTCAGGAGGGAGATTCTAAGTGCTGGACGTTCTTAAAACCTCTATTCAGAAGGGGAGCCAGCAGGGATGGTGCATTCTTGTGCTGTGGCAAAACCTCACCTCTAATTAGTCGAATGCCTTCTGCAGTGGTGGCTGGTCTGTTAGGGCAAATGGGGCAATGTCCCGCCAACCTCAGTCAGCTCCAGCTGCCTCCCTTCTTCCTTACAGATCTTTTCTTACAGTGATGGTGCTGACCTTTAAAGCCCTAAATGGCCTTGGCATCCCCACTCCTGTCATTCAGCCCAAACACTGAGATCCAGCTCAGAAGGCCTTCTGGATGTTGCCTCACTGTGAGGAGTGAGGTTATAGGGAACCAGGCAGAGGACTTCTTGGTAGTGGCCCCCATGCTGTGTAATGCCCTCCCATCAGATGTCAAGCAATAACTATACAGCCTTTAGAAGACATCTGAAGGCAGCCCTGGATAGGGAAGTTTTTAATATTTAATATTTAATTATTTTTCTGTATATGTTGGAAGCTGCCCAGAATAGCTGGAGCAACCCAGTCAGATGGGCAAGGTATTATTATTATTATTATTATTATTATTATTATTACAAGGTGTGGCTGGAAAGTTCGGTGAATGGATACAGAAATTGGACAGCGAGAAATATTCAAACGTTCAATCAGCATCAGAAACCCACGAAATGCTCACAATTGTGTACGGAGATGAAGCTGTAACTTGAAAGACATTGTATGAGTGGTTTAAGCATTTCCGTGAAGGGTGGCAAACCATTGAAGTTGACCCTCGGTCTGGCAGACTGTCGACGAGGAGAATGGCGGCAAATGTCAACAGAGTTTGCGAGTTATTGATGCAGGATCGGCGTTTGTCCATCCGAATTATGGCGGAAGAATTGCATATTCCCCATGAAATCATTACTGAGGTTACTGAGTTGTCCCACCCTCCATATTCTCCAGATCTGGCCCCACCGGATTTCTTACTTTTTCCAAAACTGAAATCTGCACTGAAAGGGCACAGATTTTCCAACATTTCATACTTCCAAGCTGCTGTGATGAGGTAACTGAAAGCGGTACGAAAAGAGGACTTCTCGAGAAGTTTCCAACAGTTCTGTGAACATTGTAAACAGTGCATTGTATCAGAGGGGGCCTACTTTGAAGGCCTGTATGGTATGTATGCTGAAACATTTCTCACTGTCTGATTTCTGTGACCATTCACCGAACTTTCCGGTCACATCTTGTATTATCTTACTGGCCCTGTGCGACGAACCCCCTCGCTGACGTTGCCGATAGATTATGAGATGAAAGGGTACAGGGGTAAAGCAATCCCCCCTCAATTCCTTACGCCTTAAAATAAACCCCTCGATTCTGGGCTTCTCAGTAAAGAGAGTCTAATTCCAGCTTTCGTGGCCTGATCTCACCAACACTCAGGGCTATTTGAATGAACAACCTCTTGCCTACAGAACAGGGACTCCCTCAACTCAGATCCCCACTGTATCAGTCTGCCATATCACCCTGGCAAACTTGGGGCACTCTAGGTTTTCATCATACTGCCCTTCCTGTGTGACTCTAGGACACAAACTATCCCCTTTTTCTTAGGTAGGTTTTGCCCTTTTCTTTGTCTCCACCTCTATGAGTTTTAATATGCTGCTGGAATAACCAAGACAATAGACTTTGGCACAAAAAAGAAGATGAATTTTATTTTCTTGAGAACATAGATTTTTCTTTTCTTAACGATGCATAAGTTTACAAGCTTAGCTACAGTTATACATTAACTCTGTCAGACTATAACTTCAAGTTATCCTAAGCCTAACCTAAACCATCACTATCCTGGCCCCACACCCTTCTTCTTCCCTCTTCGTCACCACACTCCCTCTCTCCCTCTTCCAACTGCCAAAACGGTTATTCCCTCCTTTTTAAACAGGGCACTGTCCCGCCTCCTAAAGATGCGTTGTCAGTTAAACTGGAGGTGGATTAACTCTTTCTAATCCAGGGTGTAATAAATCTTCCATCCTGGGGCTAATCCATTACACCCTGCCTGTTAGCTTCCATTGCAGGACAAAACTACCATTAGTTAGTTCTGCCTGTCATTAGCTCTGCTACCACCTGAGTTTGGGCTCTCTACTTTCCACCAGAGCTGTCTCGATGGTCACAAGCCATCGCCTGTCCTCTGATGCAAAAGAGGCTTCTATTTTTCTGCTTCTTTCTCAGGACACATTGGAATTTATTTGTAATGTTGTTGAGTTTGCGGGTCAAGTTCACCCTGTCATTGTGAGGCGGCTGTGTGGGTGCTGTGCTTTTCTTTCTATTACACTCTTCTCCAGCAGCGTGCAGCCTCCCAAACAGCTTGGATGGGAAACCACTTGAGAGCTCCATGTACACTGCTTTGAGCTTTTCCAATGATATGCTGTTTATAGCAAATTAGCGTGCAGCTGACACTCAGCTTCCACCATCAACCAAATTAAATACACATGCCATGTAGTCAGTTTTTCAATTATTGCAAATATTTGCATGGGGGTGGTCAAAAGGCAGTGCATCACAATTAATCTTCATTGTGCAAATACAAATGAACACAAACCATGAAAGGAGAAGATGAAACGCCAGCTATGCTGGTTAGAGATGTTGTTCTGAATGGAGTTTCTTTTCTTTTCTTTTCTCTTTCTTGCAAGGCAGTCGACACGAGGGGTTTGTACACATTACCAGCTTAAAATGCAGCTAGTTCATTGTTTTTCTCAATTTAGATTGAAGCTGGGGGTGGGAATCAAAATACAATATTTCATAAGTATTGTGGCTAATCACAGAATCCTAGAATCCTAGACCTTAGTTACCAGAAAAGTTGCTGTTACATTTATGCATGCAGAATTATTATCACTTTCACCTAGCATTTGCCCTTTTTTCTGTCATACTTGAACAACTTAGGAAAGCAGTCCAAGTCTCAACAAAAAGATTGCTGTCAGTCACTTTTCAGTAGTGTGCTATAAATAAATCACTTTGTGCCGAACAAGAAGAAAAGCAGAACCATTCCTACATCTCAGTGGAGATAGCCTGACATAATACAGGAGGTCTCAGAAAGGGCATCTGAAATATTATTCTCCCTCCTATCTAAACAATATGTCCTTTCTTACATATATCTAAACCATAGCCTGCTATCTTCCTACAAAAACCCCTCCAAAATCATACTATTCCCAATATGTTTGCTCTGACATTTGAGTTTTCTTTAAGATTCACACTTTTGTCCTTGGAAAAGTTTTTTTATGCTTTGCACTCACCAATGGATAATGCTGCTGAATTTGGGCATTAAAATTGGGGGAAATGTGTGTGTGTGTGTGTGTGTGTGTGTGTGTGTGTGTGTGTGTACCCCACAATCTCCTTAGTTCACCTCTTTCAAACTAGACCACACAGTGTATCTACTGCTTAATGCTACTTCCATGACAATGCTGAGTTGATATCGGTACTGCACTTTTTATTATTATCATAGCCTCTTATATCTCATTGTTCTAAATACATCTTAGCTGTGACAAGGAACGGGAAGAAAACAAATGTCTCATTGGTCACATTAATTCCTGTGCCTGTACTCAGTCAGGGCCCCGCAGAATGAAAGACTAAAACCGACAATTCAATTTCTTAGCCGCTTTTGTGAGGGACTTTAGCAAAGGCATCTGACAGATATAGAGGGAATATTTTTCAAAATGGAAAGAAATAGATTTTCTGCTTTGAGCCAATAGGAGAGTTTAACATGATAAATGATCTGATCCATGGCTTCTTTTCTATTATTTTAAGGAGGGTTTTTTATATTTTAGTTTAACACCTTTGCAAATGGCTTTTCAGTCTCTTGGCATTTACCACGGATGCTGCAGAAGTTAGGATTTCAACTTCTGCTTTTAAGTAGAAAGCTAGAGGCCTGGAAGATCAGTGGTGGGTTTCCTGTCTCTCTCCCTCTTTTAAATTTCTGGGTTTCGTTTGCCAATTCTTTCCCAAGAGTGCTCGAAACTTTGTACGATTAAGGCATGGCATGGTCACAAATAGCTGCCAATAAATCAGGTCTATCCAACAAGCAGTTCTACTCCCTATTTTTTAGTGGGGTTCAATCATGCACTCAGAGCTTGCACAATAATAGGCGACGCATGCAACAAATCTGCTTCCCCATGGTCTGGACTTTTGTCATAAGGAAAGGGATGGAGGACATGCACTTGAAAATGTGAGCTAATACTTGCTTCTAATACATCTAATCTCCCTGCAAGAATGAATGCTCAATAAGCAGGTGGTCTTCTAGAGGCACCCTTAGACTGCATGTGTGTAGCACAATGGCCATGCATTGCCATGAGACATGAAGTAAATCTGTATCTGACTGGGTGGGCCCCAGACCTTTGTGATACAGTAGTTACAAATTATGGGGCTCGACCGCGAACAAGAGCCATGGTTACTGTTGCTAAGGAGGACAATACAGTGGGCAGTTAGTAGCATTGAAAGTGAACGTCCTGGGTAGTTAATTATATTGATCAGGGCATTAGAATCAGATTGGTGTTCTGAGGGTCACTCCGAAAGAATTCATATTGCCTGTTGGGCAAAGAACAGAAGAAGAGGGTTTTGCAAGGTAGAGGCATGTTATTCATCTAAGGCTGTGGCCACCAGAATATTTAAGGCTGAAATAAACAGAGAGAGTATGTGCTAAAAAATGATGGAAGGCTAATTTGAGCATAAGGTCCGGTGAGTCCAAAAGTCTAGGACCATGCCTGCACAATACATTTCAAGCAGTGTTATACCACTTTAATCAGGCATGGTTCCCCCACAGTTTGGCAAGGGTGCGGAAAGTTGTTAGGAGGCAAATATTACCTTCATGGAGCTACAATTCCAAGAGTGGTTTAACAATCAATCCCTTCCCAGAGGACTCTGGGAATTAAACTCTGGGAATTAAAGCAGAACTCTGAGAATTAAAGCAAACACCTCAACGACGGGCTCTTTAAGTCACCCTCAACATTTTACTCTCAGCTTCAGTTTTTCATCTCTAAAATGGGGATAGCTAATTACCAGTGACACAAAGGTGTGAGGCTCAACGAGATGCATGCTTTGGCAGAACTTTTACATGCAAATAAAAAAGTCTTATGAATGACCATCTATGCTTTTATTTTGAATCTCTACAACAATTCCCCTCCCAAAAGGAATCACCATCATTATCCATCCACCAGTGGTATTCCCCCTCCCCGCCGTTCTTTTGTGCTTATAAGCTTATGTGCTCAGAGATGCACTGTGAAGTAGAACGCTAAAAACACAACAACATGGTGGCAATTTAACAGCAGCCATTTTTAAAAAACAAAACAAAACAGGGCTGGCCTATTTGGTAAATGAGAGAGCGTTCTGGCATTGACATACGCAGAGCAGGAACCAGCTTGAGATGAAAAATCCATTGATTGCTGAGTGACAAAATGCAGCCCAATGTAATTGTTCTGATAAGGCTGTCACTGATCTTGTTCACTATCGGAAATTCCAAATGAAAACGAAGGGAGAGGCATCTCAGGGCCTTAATGACAATTGAGTAAAATGTGCCAATGCAAGCTAATAATATACCTGCATGATACAGGCCATTAAGCACTCAACGGCAATGCTTCCTCAACAACAGAAACAAATGGAAGTGACATTTATGGTCAATGTGTTGTCTTATTAAGCTGTGTTAAATGCTCTTCAGAATAATTAATACACCTCGGTGCCAACCGTTAAAAAATAAATAAAAAAATCAGCAAGTACCCTATCAGCCCCCTCTTCTTTGCTGGTAATTACTTAAACCAGCTTTGACTGAGCATCGGGTGATCATAAGAACAATGGAGGCAAAGGCAGGTTTTCCTTGGGGAGCTGTGGCAACACCAAACATCTGAAGGCACAGATGAAGAATTGCTTCCATTGCAAAATTTAATAATATTCTATTATTGGGAGAAAAGAGTAGGGGGAGTCAGTGTTAAGTATGATGGTTTAATTGACACAGAAATGAAAAATGGCTAAAGGTATACATTTATACCTCCTCCCCACCAGAAATTAGGCATGAAAAAGAGGGTTGTGCTCCACCCCAAGGCTAAATTCATGGGGTGGGGTGGGGGCGATCTTCCTGGATATTGCAGCTGAGGAGGCAAGAGTTAACTTCACCCCACATACAATCTCCAAGAAGATCACCCCTTCACAACAAGTAGGCTTGGATGAAACCTTCTGCTTGAAGCAATAGAAGGATTCCCCCTAAGTCTACTTGCAGTGGGGAAGAGGCCATTTTAGAGGCAGGGGAACAGATGGGGAGGGAAAGGGTAATCCATCTCTCCACACTTGCAACATCTACAATTGTCCTTTGCCCATTGAATTACACTTTTTTAAAAAAAAGAGAGCCTTATTAGCTATGATAGTAAGCATCTTCCAAACCTAATTGTTTTAGAGGTGGCATATTTGGTACTGGGAGGGTCAGAGTTCAAAGAATCATAGAATCATAGAATTGGAAGGGACCCTGAGGGTCATCTAGTCCAATGCAGGAATCTCAGCTAAAGCACAAATGACAGAAACATCGGCAATCCACCACACCCAACTCCCCATCCCACCTACCTCTTTTCCCCCCTTCCTCATAATGTCTCAACAAGTAAAATTGATGTGTAAAAATGATGCATGAAAAAATGAGACATTGCACTACCTTTGTAACCTAAGAAAATCTTTAATAAAAATAATTATATAAAAAAAGAAATCTCCAAGGAAGGAGAGTCCACAACCTACTGAAGGAGACCATTCCACTGTCAAACAGCTCTTACTGTCAGAAAGCTTTTCCTGATGTTTAGTTGGTACCTCCTTTCTTGTAACTTGAAGTCATTGCTTCAGGTCCTACCCTCCAGAGCAGGAGAAAAACTGTTGGGAATTCCATTCCACCTTTTGCTGCAGATATGTGGATTGTTACATGTCACATGTCTGTTTACATTCCAGCACAGATTGCTGGCGTGAGCGGAACGTCCGCTCTGTATTGCTTTTGTTTTCAGTCTCTCTCCGAGAAGACGGCAAGGAGAGAAGCCATGTTTTCTTCGTCCTGATTTATGTATAATAAATGCATAGCTTAGTACGTGTCCACGCCTCAAGCCTCATCTATTGTGCAGTTTACACTGCTGAGTAAAGTGTGCTCAAGTCTGGTCAGCTTGAGTCACAGACGCACGTCGGAGGAGCGGAGGTCGATGGATCTCCGCAGCGGCAAGGCTGAGAGGGGAGGCGCTCCAGCTGGGGACGAGCCAGCTGGCTTTTCATCCCTGATTACGTCAAAAACAAGCTTGTTCCCTCTTCCATGTGACAGCCCTTGGGATATTTGAAGATGGTTATCATATCTCCTCTCAGTCTCCTCTTGTGAGAGAGGGAAGCGTTGGGATGAATTAACTCTCCCCTCTACAGCTATAAATACTCCTGTGCCTTAACTCTTGGGGGGGGGGAAGTATTGTATTGGAGGCAATACACAAAAGGCACACTGGAGAGCTATGTTACGAAGACAGTTCAATATGGCATTGGTGTAGCAACTATGCCAGCCTCTGGCAACCTAGCACCTACCAGATGGCCATGTTGGCAGGGGCTCATGGGAGTTGCGGTCCGAAACATATTGAGGCTGCCAGGTTGGCAAACCCTAAGCTAGGCGGTGTGAAGCAGTCTCTCGTTTCAATATTTGACCGAACGTTGAACCCTCCATAGCCCCCTCGAAGTACAGCAACCTGTCTCTAACCTGCTGCTTGCTTGCCTGGTGTGTGGAGATCCATTTGTGAGGCTTCAGCAATGCGTAGGGAAGTCTTGGCACTCATAACTGGCTCCCTCCTTGCTTATCTCTCTTTGCAGTGTCACCTGCTCGACTCACTTTATTTCGATTGTGTTTTTATCATTCAATTCATCCGGCTGATTTACTCCCCGTGCCAATGCTTTATTCATTCGTTTCCTTTCCTTTTTCGTTCCTGTCGGAGTGGTTGCAGCCGTCCTCTTGGGCAAAACTTGGCTGTTAATATGCAGAGCATCTCACTTTGTAATCAGTACTTCTGAAAGGCTGTTACTAATGTTCTCGGAGGACTGCTACAAATCATGAATAAGTAGGAAGGCCTGCACCATTTCAGGTTGGTTCCCCCTATCCTATATATTAGATCGTCTTTTATTTTTGGGACTTTGCACGTTGACTTGTACTCCTGTGGCCAAATAAAAACCCAACTCATATATCTGTCATTTACCCCAAAATGAGGCTGCTGAATGAATGCTCTGCCGATGTGATTCAAATGCCCTTGTCTTTTGTGTCTGTGTATCTATAGGCGGTTCCCCACATAGGCAACCACACACGCCGACATTTGCATCCCATTAAAAAATGGCAACATCTTGCTTATTTACATGTTCCCCTTAGACACATTTCCTTTTTAAAAGCCCTTTTGGTGCAGTATATTCTTTTATTGTCCTCCTCCAAGGGGATGTAAAAACAGTCTGATACTCTAGCTACTGTACTGCCTCAGACATAAGTACTGGGATCTTCCCTAATATTTAAAACATCCTTCTCTTGACGCAAAGTCCTTTAAAGCTCTTCCAAGTCCTTCATAAATCATTAATTAGCCTGTAATGCAGAGTCTTGCAATGGGAGCATAAAGCAATTCCAAAGAATACTGGAAGGTAACACTCTGGGCTTGGATTCTAGAAAGAAATCTCTCTTTGCCACCTGCATCCTGGCCGTGCCTTTACCGGAGTCCTCAGGGTTCCTTTGCAAGGGGAAAAACTCTGAAGGCAGCAAAAAGGCCAATGTTTGTGAGCTAAACGTCAAATTGCACAAATTGCTATTACTGACACCTATCTTGTGTTACCCAAATAGAATGCTTCTTGAGGTTGGCCCTCTATAGAAGGCCCTGATACCCTCCAATACCTCTGATGAAAATAGGGGCAACTACAACAATTTTATTATTTATACTTCACCCATCTGACTGCCACTCTGGGCAGCTTCCAACATATAGAAAAATCACAATAAAACATTAAACATTTAAAAGCTTCCCTTTACATAGCTGCATTCAGATGTCATCTAAAGGTTGTATAGTTACTTATCTCCTTGGCTTTTGGGTCGCATAACTCCATTTCTCCAATTAAAAAATAAGGACATCCCCATACCCTCCAACATTTCTCTGATGAAAATAGGGACATCCTAAGGAAAAGCAAGACATCCCAGGATCAAATCAGAAACCGGGATGGCTTTTGTAAATCTGGGACTGTCCCTAGAAAATAGGGACACTTGGGGGGTCTGGCCCTATTGTTGTGGATACTGCCTCTATTAGGGCCAATTGTTGTTTTTGTTTTTTCTTCTATCCTAATGTCCCACGGTGGGTTACAATATTAAAAATGGTTTAGAACAACTTACAAGAAGTGGATAGGTTTGATCAAAATCCTCTAGGAGGATTCTATCCATTCTGAAGGAAATCAGCCCTGAGTGCTCACTGGAAGGACAGATCCTGAAGCTGAGGCTCCAATACTTTGGCCACCTCACGAGAAGAGAAGACTCCCTGGAAAAGACCCTGATGTTGGGAAAGATTGAGGGCACAAGGAGAAGGGTACGACAGAGGACGAGATGGTTGGACGATGTTCTCGAAGCTACAAACATGAGTTTGACCAAACTGCGGGAGGCAGTAGAAGACAGGAGTGTCTGGCGTACTCTGGCCCATGGGGTCACGAAGAGTCGGACATGACTAAACGACTAAACAACAACAAGAAGAAGTGGAAACACTTAAGTGCAGTGACCCCGACCCCCACCAACCTGAGATGCCCCAGAAGGATACTGGGGTCAACAGTATCAAAGGCCACCATGAGAATGAGTCTTGCTCCCCATGTCTCCTGTTAATGTCATCAACAAGGGCAATAAGGCAGTTTCAGTGACCTGAGCAGGCCTGATGCCAGACTGGAATGGATCCAAGGAGCCACTGGTGTATTATGTTAAATGCGTTATAGCATTAGCAGACACCAACAATTGATGCCACAAATCCAGAAGGTGATCAGGATCAGGATGCCAGGGCTAAGGCTGGCCTACCTAAACAAATATGAAGCTAAGAGGTGTGACTAGGGATGCCTCTCTTTGTTTGGATGGATATTTGTCTTGACTGACCTTGGGCTTAGTTCTAACACTGCTTTCGAAATGAACTTCAGAGATGTTTCATTTCTCTTCTTCTTCCTGGCTGTGATCCAGTCTCCACTGCTGATCACTTCCATCCTTTTCTTTCCATGCCCATAAAATGAAAATGGCAGCAGCCAGCAGCCCTATTTGTCACAGGGGAAACTTTTAAGGAGCAGCAGAAAACCTAGCTACACCGTATACCAAATACCTAGAATTAAACTCCTTTGTACAGCTGTAGTTGCATACCAGTGCTTTCTTTCTTTTTTAACACGAAGACAGAAAATATCTCTCCTGTTGTACTGATATTAAATTGCCTGAGCCTCATACACACACACACCCGAAATATATATGTAAGAATATCATTTTGTCCTATTTCATCCCTTTGGGAATATATTATCTAAGAAATGAGTTCTGTTAAACTGATGGGAAAATGCCATTTCTTCCTCCTAAAGGATTAAATAATAGCACAAACAGAGATTTTAAAATGCCAATTAGGAATATATTCCACATTTACTTGAGAGAAGGGTTTGGTAAATCAAATGCTGGTCATGAATCTTACATCTAAATTGCATAATGTTGCTCTGGCAATTACATTAACATTTCTACTGCTATTAGCAGAACTGAATTGAAACTCTCAAGGGTCTAGTCAGACACTGGCTCCCCCCCCCCAAAGTTTCTATAGGTAAATGGGCCTTCCATTTGAGGAGAGTCCCTCCCACCACATGAGCTAAAACTTTGTGAGATAAGAATCAATGCAGCTTTGGAATGTTTTAAGATCAGTTTCAGAAAAAGCGAGGGGGGAATGGCTTGCCAGGAAGCACATGGAAAGGAAGGAGTGAGTCTGTGTTACATATTCCACAGCTTATTGCAGAGGTTGTCCGTACATCTGCTCACATCTGTTAAAAACCTTTGAATGCAGTGGTGGCCAACATTGCACTTTTTTTTAACAGAACAGGGGTGCTATGGTGCAAATCTCCAGATAGTTGTGCTCAGCTTTTTCATTTCCCAGAATCCCACATGGGCTCAGAGGCACAGCTATCTGGAAAACAAGCTGGTGTAACTGTCTCAGGCTTTGCCATGCAATCTGTTAGAAAAGGGAGAGGAAATATACTGTGGCAGACTGCCACTGATGGGGCACAATTGTGGGCAGATCTACACTCATGGTTTTTAACATTAAGGAAGTGTTAAGGAACGGTTTCGATAACGTAGGCGGACACATGGTGGCCTCCTTTTTACGTTCATAATGTGTTATTACCTTCTTTTTATCACTTAATTTTTGACCATTTCATGCTGCTATATCGGTGAAATGCCACTCATAAATTAAATTTGAAAGGCTGGCATGTGCAGAAAACAAAGGGCATGGAGGGAGGGAGAATTATAATGTGACACCAGAGGGCAGAGCAGAGCAATGAGTGACAAGCAGCTGGGGGAAAAACAGTGTTTTGGAAAACGGTGTGGCTGGGTATTGCTTACATTTGACCAAAAAACCCCAAAGCAAGGTAAAAAAGTTTTAATTAACAAGTATGCCCTGTGATGTTTTAGAATGACATATCTAATATCGTTCTACTGAGGGAAATAACATTAGACAGTATAGATCCAGCCTGTGTTTCTGGAACGCAGACTGTGGAGACCCAGCCCTGTGCCCAGTAGTGCCACTCATAAGCACTGTGTGAGTTTTACCTTCATTCCACAACTGAGCAAGGGACGCAGGTGGCGCTGTGGTCTAAACCACAAAGCCTAGGACTTGCCAATCCGAAGGTTGGCGGTTCAAATCTCCACGACGGGGTGAGCTCCTGTTGCTTGGTCCCTGCTCCTGCCAACCTAGCAGTTCGAAAGCATGTCAAAGTGCAAGTAGATAAATAGGTACCACTCCGGCAGGATGGTAAACGGCATTTCCGTATGCTGCTCTGGTTCGCCAGAAGCGGCTTAGTCATGCTGGCCACATGAGCCAGAAACTGTACGCTGGCTCCCTCAGCCAGTAAAGCGAGATGAGTGCCGCAACCCCAGAGTCAGTCACGACTGGACCTAATGGTCAGGGGTCCCTTTACCTTTACAACTGAGCAAGCCACCTCCATGAAGTCAGAGGAAGCAGGTCATTAGAACCAGCTCTCTGCCAATGTGTTGTCAGCTGGTTAGGTTATGTATCTGGTGCCTTGAAAAGACAACAGCTCTTCTTTGCCTCGTCTTTCTCTGTCCCAGTTGGGCCAAAATAACTCCCTTTCATCCCATCACCGCGAGGACATGTAATTAGTGCCAGCCCCTAATCGCATCTTGACCTTGTAGCACTCTACTATTGTGTTCACTTTGCCAGGGACTAAATGTACTACTTAAGCACTATGACATGCAGGTAATTATCTACTGTCTCTCAGAAGGTAAACATACGAATTTGTCTGCTTCTGGGCTTTTAACACACATTAGTCAAGGGCATGTCAGTGTTTTCTTTGACATGCAATATTTAGCGCGTCCGGTAGCATTGATGTTCAATGATCTCTTCAGACTATACTCCAGAAATGCTTTCGGTTCATAATAATGTTTCCCTGGGGGAAGATATTCTTTGAGATTTCAATTTTTGGTGACCTTTAAATTTTGAGCGTGGAAGTTCATGAGTAATGACCATTTCCAATAACCAATTCTCTCCCAGGATTCTGATATATTTTAGAAGTGTTGTATTTCTGAGTGCGTACTCGGCATGCATTAAACGTATGGAAATTTCTAAAATGCTGGTTGCTTATCACTGAGTCTGGATAAAGATCTCAGTTTAGTAGTAATAAAGCTGTGGCTTTTTACTGAAAAGACAGGGTATGGCCTGAGAGTGCATGAGGCTGCCATATTGTCAAAGCTTAGAAGGTCTGGGGCTGTTAAGTATGTGGCTGGGAGACAACTGGGTCACTACTAGGGATGGGAGATGTATCAAGACACCATCCCAAATTGGTTTGAAGTCCCCATCATGATAATGGCTTCATAATATTTGACTTGGCGATGGATTGCGAATCACAATCTGTGTGTATGTGTGTGCTATGTAAAAAATTGTGATATGGGAAAAACCGTGATTCTCTCATGCTTCCTGCTGCCCCTGTTGCTCTGCACTATAAAATTATGGTTGCAACGATATGTTAAAGGTACCGGTAAGTAAAAATGTATCGGTTTTAGACCCCAAAGTAGTAGCAGTTGCCAGGACAACACCCTGCTTGCCTTTACATGGCTCCATCCTTATTTCAGACATCGTGATATTTTGGTATATCACAATGGTGATATATCACAATGCTGAAAACCAAATATTGCCCAGCCCTAGAGTGAGGATAGCATTTCGCCCCTAGCTTCAGGTGGCAAAATGTCTTGTGCCGGCCCAGCAACAAGATGAGGCGCTGTCTGCTCCAACCACGTAGCAAGAAATGACCCAGAAGGTCTGTTCGGTGTGTAGAGAATCAAGCTCATCACATCCACAGTCCAAAAATAAACTCACATTCTCAGCCCCTTCCCCTAAAACCGGTGTCATGTTCTGTGGAGTCTTTGCATTTTGCAAGCTCAAAGAAAACCCACCGTTATCAGAACCCTTCCATTAACATGGGGTCTGAAAAGGCATCAAAGCGACTGCAAGAGAGTCAAAGTTGCAATTTATTTCTCCTCCCTGCTTTCTCATAGAAGGGAAAAAAAGGAGTCTATTTTCAAATGGTATATTGGCTGGTCCTGGAGAGCTCTGTAATACACCTTTGATGTAAAGGACACTCCTTCCTATTTCTTCTGCCGTTGTCACTATTATATGTTTTGTGTTTCGAAACTAAGGTGATAGATGTTTTAGAAATCCCTTAGAGAAAGAGAGAGAATAATGAAGTGTTCTTATTTATTGTCACTGGCAGTTCTGTGGTTCATGGTGTGTAACCCAAATAGTATCTACACAGCTTTTTATCTACAGGGACTTGAAGAGATGGGGTGATGGTAGACTGGGAAGCACACATAAAATGAATAGGGCTGCAAACTTTAATCAACTAAAACTTAACTTGATTAATTGGAGAAGGTCAATTTTAATCACTGGTGCTGTGAGAGAAGGACACATTCGTTTGTTTCTTGGGCCTGTCTTGGTTCTTTAACAGGGAATGAATGAATATATATATATATAGGGTGGCCTTTTCCTTCTAATGAATCTAAAACTTCATTGTTTCAAAAAATGTATCTATATATGAAAAAAGCATCTATTTTTTTAATTTTTTAATCATTTTTCAATACAAACAACTGCAAAAGACACATACAACAAAAACCATAATAATAACACAATTTGACAATTCAGATTTGAATACACTGATATGCCTACGATTACACCTTTTTAACAATATTTTCCCACCTCTCTCTCCTTCCCCTCCTTCCCACCACTATTGCTTAAATATTCGTTCCAGATTTCTTCATATTTATCCATTCTTATTTTGCGTCGACATGCAATTCGTTCGTATGTAGCCAATCTGTCCATATCAATCCATGTGCTTAGTGGAATCTTTTTGCGGCTCTTCCAATTCATCAAAACAAGTTTTTTTTTGCTTCTAATATAGCACAGTACATCCATTTTTTGACCCCTTGAAATCTCCCATGTTTCCGGAATATAATTTAGAATTAAATTCAGTTCCCCTAAATAACAATTTTTATTATTATTCTTGCCATAAATATCCTCACCTCGCACAGAAAGATCTTATCATTGGGCAGTTAATCAACATATGTACTAAGTTTGCATTTTTACTCCCACATCTCCAGCAGTTGTCTGCACTTGTTATTTTCTTCTAGTATAGTTTTGCTGGAGTCCAGTGGACTCTGAATATTATTTTCTGTTGAATAAGTCTTAGTCTTAGATCCATAGAGGCTATTTCTGTTGATTTTATACTTGACTCCCATACAGTGGTACCTCTACTTACGAATTTAATGTGTTCCGAACACACATGTGTAAGTCGAAAAAATTTGTAAGTCAAATCCCATGGGAATGCATTGGGAGAAAAAATCCGTAAGTCGAAGCAACCCTATCTAAAAATTCGTAAGTAGAAAACATCCTATCTAAACCGCATCCAAGATGGCGGACGGAGCTCCATTTGTAAGTAGAAAAATTTGTAAGTAGAGTTATTTGTAAGTAGAGGTACCACTGTATATCATTTGTTATCTGTACCCCTAACTCTTCACTCCATTTTTGTCTATCATATTCTAAATCATATTTCTTCCTGTTGAGTAGGGTTTTATATAGTGCAAGTGTAGAGTTTTTTTTGTTTTTGTTGCAGAGATTAAATCTTGTAGCAGCTTGGGTGTTTCCTATGCTGCTATAGCATCAGGGCCAAACTGCCTTTCCAACATATGTTTCAATCGGATGTATTGCCATTGTGTTTCACTGGTTAATCCATACTTTACTTGCAAAGTCGTATATTCAACAAATTTATAATTTTCATCAATTAATTGATTAAATGTCAAAATACCCTTTTTCATCCAATTTTGCCAAATTATTACTTGATTTCCAATTTTTAATTTTGGGTTGGCCCATATTGTTAATTTCTCATGCTGATAGGGGTCATCCTGATTATTTTTATTTATATTCATCCAAATTTTACAGGTGCTTTAATAGTCACCAGGATAATAGGATATTTCATAAAATTAGAGCCAAGTTTAGTCCACCCTACAAGAGGTTCAAAGAAACTATATTTGAGAGTAGCCCAATTGGGATTTCTGCTAGCTCCCCAATAGTCTTGCTCAGCAGGTAAGCCTGGTGATATGATTCCAGATTTGGGAGCCCAAAGCCACCTTCCTTAGTTGGAAGTTGCATTTTATGTAGTGATATTTTTGGTGGCTTTGTACCTCACAGACACGATCTAAATAGTTGATTTATGTTTCGGAAGTATAATTTGGGAATATATATTGGTAATCCTCTAAGAATGTATAAAAGCTTTGGAACAACATTCATTTTGAGGGCATTAACCTTTCCCCAAAGGGAGAGGTTCAGAGGTCCCCACCTTTCAATATCAAAAGAAATCTCATTTGTAATTTGATTCAAATTAAATTTTACAATTTGGTCTAAATCTGAATTGATGGTTTCTATACAATGAGTTCTTGGCCCTATTAGTAAAATCTCTGATTTTGTCCAGTTTATGGAATATCCTGATATTCTGCCAAAGGTTTCTATTTTCACCGTAATTTTTGGAATTGTATCTTCTGGTTTTTGTAATAAATAAAAGGATATTGTCCGCAGATAATACAATTTTGTAATTATCTTTGTTGTGCTTTACACCCATGAAAAAGGCATCTATGGGAATTCCTGCTTTAAGCTATAAAAAGCAGACTAAACTTGAAGCAAATCTACAGTGCTCGCTGCAGCTAACGATCAAGTATAGTGCTTAGCAATAGAAGTTTAAATTCACTCTAAGTTTAAATTCATTGTCCTTTAAGATACTTGCTTCCTTAGGGAGTCTGACTTTCATAAAACTGTTTAGGGGGAATGTTTCAGAAAGGTAAGCTTGTGCTACAGACTTAATTATATATGTGTGTGTTTGTAGAAATTGGTTATAGAATATGCTCTCTGAAAACACATACAGCAGTTATTTTATTTATGTGGCTCTATTGCAGTCTATTTCCATTATTTCTATTGTTGTTTTTTTTCTTATTATTTCATTTGAAAGTGATTTCACAATACAATAAGAATATATATAAAATAATTTCATATATGAAAACAGTGAAGACACCTGTAGAAATGAAATCATTCAGTCAATATGCAACGTATTATACATAATGGCCAGAAAATGTAATAATTCAGCCTGGATAGGCACATTCCTCCAGGCCTGTTGGAGATGATGTATATTGACCAGGAAATGCACACGGTTCCCTCTTCAAGGATGGATCATGTGAACGATAGCCAGTTATACACATAACTTACATTCCCTTTAACATATATACATACTATATTCAGAAAGCACCATGAAGCTTTTTTGATTCATTCATTCTCTTCCAGCTGACAATAGAATCATAAAATTGCACAGTTGGAAGGGACCATGAGGGTCATCTGTTCCAACCCCTTCAATGTAGGAATCTTTTTGCCTAATATGGGGCTCGAACCCATGAGCCTTAGATTAAGAGTCTCATGTTCTACCATGGCCAGATGCAAAAAACAATGGCTCTCTCTTGCTTTTCATAGTTAAGTGGAAATTTTAGTAGAGGTCGTTTTTCCTACCCCTTCAACATCACGTTGAAGTTGATGAAACTCTTTCTTATATAACTATTATAAGAAAAGAGTCATGTCCTCCTTCGCATCCAAGCTACCCTAGAATCACTTCTTATAGCCATGCCATTTTAAAGAGGGGGTTCTGCAAATTACCCGGGAGCTCAATGTACTCTGTTTACAGTGGTAAACTGTAAACCTTAAACAGTTAAAATCTTTGGCAGGGATGTAAGGACAGTTGTAATGTGGAATTATTTATGGTAATTATGGTTAATTAATAGATAGATAATGGTTAAAGATGTTATCTTAAACATTATTTTCATTTCATTATAAATCATTTCCCGTTTTTTTTTTAAATTATGTTACAATTCCACCACATGTGATAAAACTTGCCTTCTTTCTCTTTACACTTCCAACATTTATTGGAGCCTGTTCTATACATTTTTGCCATTTTTACAGGTGTGATATACCACCGATACATCATTTTCATATAACTATCTCTTCTCTCCTACTTTTAATGCTCGCCAGGTTCTGGGAGATGCTGGGTCTGGAATGCTTTCTAGTGAATGTGTCAGCCAGCTGCTCCGGCTCTGCCTCCTCCTCCTCCTCTCCCATTATTTCCCAGCTTTCCCCCTCATTTGCCTCTGAGCTGTGACCTCCATCAAACCCCTGTTGTAATTTGGAACTGTCTTCTTCTTCTCTGGAAGGGTCAGGCTGAGGAGAGGGTCTTTACCATTCTTCCTCTGCCGAGTCCCTGACAATAAGCATGTGCACTCCTGCTCATATGCATGCCGAAAATGGCATTGAAAAGGGGCGAGCAGAGGCAGAATGGGGGAATCCCCATTTGTGAGTGCCCCAGAATGCAACCACTGTGTAAGTGGGGATTCCCCTGTACATTCCTCACAGGTGGAGGGGCTGGAGATGTCTGATGCTGTTGCTGTAAAGCAGGGGTCAGCAAACTTTTTCAGCAGGGGGCCGGTCCACAGTCCCTCAGACCTTGTGGGTGGCCAGACTATATTTTTTGGGGGGGATGAATGAATTCCTATGGCCCACTGTCAGGGGTTCTTGTGGCTACTCTTGAGTAATGACTCTCCACAGCTGCTTGTCTTTAAGATTTTTTTTTATATTGTGCATACTATTTACAGTGCAAAGTGTCTGAGAATCATGTCTGCTTAGTCTGAGTCAGAACCTCGCAATGCCTTCTTTCTGTTTCGCGCCCAACATAACAGCTTGGGAACGCCAAAGTGCCTCCCCCTTGTCCTATGGGGTGCCGTGCATCTCAATTCAGGCATTGGGAGAAAAGGCTGTCCCTCTGACTGTTCTCTGGTCCCTTCCTCCCCCTCCACTCGGTGGAGAGGCTGTCTGACGCTGCTAGAGGCTTGTATCTCCCCCTCTGCTTCCTGACTCCTGTAATCTGATCTGCTGCTGGACTTACTGCTCTGCGAGGAACTCGACCTGATGAGGGGGGGCTGTTCCCTATAAGCCTTCCGCCTTACACCCACAAATAACCCAGAGATGCATTTTAAATAAAAGGACACTTTCTACTCATGTAAAAACATGTTGATTCCAGGACTGGCCCCGGGCCGTATTTAGAAGTCGATTGGGCCAGATCCAGCCCCCAGGCTTTAGTTTGCCTACCTATGCTGTAAAGGATAAAATTGTCCTCAGAAAAATCTTGGCTGTTTGAGACATATCTGTGCTCTCGGCAATGCTGCAGAGATCACTTTAAGAGCTGCCCTGGCTTCTCTCACCAGGCCCACATAATGTTCACTCTTCTGTGTCACTGCTGGAATTATTATGCATTCGCTTCCACATATTTCACTCTGTGCTCCTTGATCAGGGAAATCCAGAGAGGGCAATTATGATTGCTCATTAAGAGCTCCATTGCTCCAGCCCTTCTTAATTTAAAGAAGGCAAATGTTAGTCTGACATGGCTGAGGCAAGCAATCAAGCTGCTGTTAAAACCAAAAGCCTTTTTTTTTTATGGTCAGCTGGTAACCCTAGAGCAGAAGGCAAGCCACGAACAAAGTTAAAAATGTTTTAAACTTTTTTTTTATTTTTTAAAAGGCTTTATGTTAATAATAGTATTTTTTTCATCAGGAAGATCCTAAAATGGCTAAGTGCTTCAGCGCAAGGATAAAATGAACACGGCATGGCCCACAGGCATGTTCTACTAATAATAAGATGTTTAAAAGGGAATCGAGGGCAGGAGGAGGAGGAGATCAGAAACGTGGTAAAGCATAACCAAGTATAAGTATATGGAGAAATTTAAAAGGACTTCCTAGACTGAAGGTATCCCAGAAACCCAAAAGAAATAGATGTAGGCTCTAAATGAAAAGACAGGCCTTTATTGAATACAAACATACGTAGGGTCACCCTCCTAAAAATCAGAGAGAGGCTGCACTTTGATGCTGTCTGGCATAATATTTTATATAGGTGCAACTACACAAATGATGACCACTTAACCAATCAGACAATTGCAGCAATCCTTCCCATCCAAGTACACAGTTCCATCACACTGTTGTCATTCGTAAACCACTCAGCAATCCTTTGGCTCTTCTGGCCTGCCCATCACAACCTTCTCATTTTAATATGTGAATTCATGAAAACTTTATTTCCTTATCTTTTATCATTATCTTCTAATTGCTCTGTGTATTGGTTGAATGCTTCCAGTCAGGCCACCAATGGAATGGCAATGACCAAGCATCTGCATTTGAGGAGATTCTCTTCTTGCACTACCGGTATGTTGTTGTTGTTTAGTCGTTTAGTCGTGTCCGACTCTTCGTGACCCCATGGACCAGAGCACGCCGGGCACTCCTGTCTTGCACTGCCTCCCTCAGTTTGGTCAAAACTCATGCTAGTAGCTCTTGCACTATAGGTAGGGGCAAAACCATCAAAACCAAACTTGGAATATGGTTTCAGTAAGCCAACTCCAGTGTATAGACTTGGCCCTTGGGAAATTGATTCATATCAACCCCAGCCAACTGAAAAAAAAAATCTCAGTTGGTGGGAGTTGTAGTCCACCAACATTTGTAGTCCACCAACATTTGGAGGGCAAATGGTTGAGGCTTGCTACCACATAGGCAATCCAACATTTGTAAGCACCAATTGCTTGTGGGATGAAATACACTTTACACTTTAAAAAAACACACACCCTGATTTTCATCACATGCACTTGTGTCACTGATAAAATGACACACAACACTAACTTGATATGATCATATACTTGGTTATAATGATACTTTCTTTGTGTGGTGCTTTATCATTGTGCAAGAGTTCATGATGCAGCTTGTGCCACTCTGCCCTGGTCACATCACCCAGAATGCTTCGCTCTGAGGAAGGATCCTCTTGGCCTTTCCTCAGAGTGAGGCACTGAGGCAGGGAGGGAGTGCTGGACATACTGTGAGCAGCAAAAAAGAAAAGGAACAAGGGAGAAAAGGAATGGTGGGGTGGAAAGAAAAGAAGGGAATATCACTGCTCTCATGAAGAGAAGAATGGGAGCATCAGGAAGAAGAGGAGGATTGGGGGGTGGCAGAGCCAACACATGCCTCAGGTGGCAAAATCTCTAGCTAAATGGTGTGCCTGGGGATGTCGAGGGAGGAACTTGTGTGCGAGGAGAATGAAATTGCAGGGCAGAGTAAACAGAATGGGTGTGGGTCCTCTTCCTTTAGACATACAAGAGAACTTTATGTCCTTTAAAGTTTTGGTGCTGCTAAGTTTTCAAGAGGGTTGGAAATTGTGGTCTTCAAAAGCACACCCTCTGAAACCCCTCACCCCCGCCCCAATGCACAGCTATGTGAGAGATTAATTCAGAGTAGGTAACGCGCATTGTGGAGAGATGGAAAATGAATTTAAAGTCCTCTATGCGCCCTTGATCCCCTGCATTCATCTGCCCTCTCCACAAATTATCCACAAGTCCCATACTTGTTAGTATGGTGGTGTAAATAGGAAACACTGCGTTCCTTTCCATCCTTTCTCTCCTTTCATCTTGCCCGTTCTTTACTACAAAACCAGGCCTTTACTATGAAAACCAGCTATGCCACATCTTAGATCTCAAAGATAAAAATAGAGGATAGCAATGTCTGCTTTTTCCTCAGCTCCTGCGTACTTTTTATCTCTAATTGAGGTCAGTGAGAATTGTAGGCTCCAGCACCTCTGAGCACCAGGGTTTTTGGCATCCATTCAATTGCATATCATTCACTTGGAAGACGTGTCTCTGATAGGGAGGTCAAGTGCAGGCCTCTCCTTTTTTTGACTGCATGTGTGAGGGACTCTTTGATTGAACTCTATGCAGCATTCTGCTGCGGGTGCCTACAGCAGCTCCTTATAAAAACGACCTTCATTGCTTACGCTTCTGGTGTTTTTGAGCACACCGGTGTTGTTACTGTAATCATTAATTTCATCCTCTGGAGTGCACTTCACATGAAGGATATCTAAGTGAATGAAGACAGGCTGCATTTCGGTAATGACTTTGAAGATGCATCACAAAGTAGACGCGCAAGGAAGAAAACAACTTGGCTCCTCTCTGCGGCTAGTGCGACACAACTCAAAACTGCTTTGTGCTCTCAGCCCTCTTTTTTTTTTTTTTGCCTTCATTTTGAAAGCCACAGGCCACAAAGAGTGCAGGGGGGGGGGAAGGACTCAAATGGTTGTCGGTGGCAGTGAAAGCTTAAAGTGATTTGAGGACGCTCGGTTTGTGGTATCACCTACGAGAAGAGATAAATGGAGAGCAGATTTCAGCAAACTGCGGATGTTTGGATAAAGTGATAGGGGAATGTTGGGGAACTGCAGTCCTGCCTGGTCCATCAGGGACTCTTCCATCTTCCAGTAGGGACATCTTTGCATCTACCCACCTTGGGTTATACTGCAAGACTGCATCGTCCTGTGTGATGACTTGGCACAGGTGGTATGGCGGTATATATCTGGCCTTTTAAGCTAGCACTGTCACCTCCTCCTCCTCCTTTTTGGCTACATGGTGTCCTAACTCCCCCCCTTCCCCACCATCCTCATGAAGCAGTGTTGGATCAGCCAGTTGTGTTTTGGAGCTGAGTTGGAATATTTATGTGGTGCCTGATTGTTATGACTACCATTATGTCTTCTTGGCTGGTGTGATGGCCTGGGACTCAGGCTCGGACTCGGAACCAGAGGAGGCTCAGTCCGCACCGGATCCTCTGCCGCGGACATCAGCTGAACCTAGTCTGGGGCCTGTTCCTGAAGAGCCTCAGTCTGCTCAGGTTCCCCTGCAACAAGCACCAGCTGGGCCGAATCAGGGGCCTGAACCTGTCCTGGCTCCAGGTGCTGAGAATACCTCATTGCTGACAACTGGTCCACTACCAGCTGGGTCAGGAGAGGCTGAGGTGGCTCCTGGGTCCAGTAACCCTCCAGCGTCTCCCGAGCTGCAGAGACTCAGGGCTGAGAGGAGGAGAGACCTGAGTACTCGCAGGAGGAGTGCTCACCTTCGGGCGAGGCAGGATGGAGAGTCATCAGGGGATCAGGACCGGCCATTACCTCGTCAGAGATAAAAGGTGGTCAGACCCTGCCCCAGGTTGTGGGTGCAACATTGCTCCTTGCCGGATCCTGCCTGTGTTCCTGATCCTGACCTCACCTAGTCTCCTGCCCTGCACCCTGCCTCAGCTTCATTGGACTGACCTCTCATTGATTCCTTAGACTTTGGACCAGCCCTGGACCTAGCCTCTCGGATTACCCTTGGACCAGCACACCCAGTGGGCAAACTCCTTCTGTCCAGTCTGCAACCAAGAATGTGATTTAACAACTTCCTGGTAGCTACCAGCATTCTGCCTCATCACTGCTCATATAGCCCATAGAGTAGGTTATCTGTAAGAAGCTCCTGGGTGGCTTGAGAAAGTATCAATGACTCAATCCTCTGCAGCTTTCCTGTGGAATCAGTCCCTTTCTCGGCACAGTACCAGGTCTACGTGGAAGGAGCAATTGACTGGGCCTTGCCCATGTGGTCTCCCAGAATTCTCCAGGCCATTTTGGGGAGTGAAATCAACATTGCTGAATGTGTGCATGTGTTTTTTCTAATAAAATTCTCTTCGGCTTACTTCATGTTTAATGGAAATATAGTGCTGTCTTATATTGGTGGCTGAAGGAAGCAATGGAAAAAGAGGGCAGAGCTGTAAGGAGGGTCAAACCCCTTCCTTCTCTTGACAACATTAAACAATATTAAAGAAGGTCCCACACTTGCAATCAACATTTAGGAATGGGGTCAGGGGTGCCTTACACTGAATCTTCTGCAGGGGAAAGTTGAAATTCTCCAGCGACTAGGGAGGCGTTTGTAAAAGAAAATTTTCCAAAAAAAAAAAAGTGTTAGAAAATTCTGCTCTGGGAACTTTCACCCCACCCCAATGTTAAGCATTCTCCCAGCTATTCCAGAGCTGCTTGAATGGAGAAGGCAGCTGGGATAACGTCAAAAGAGCATCTCATTCAGAATATATTTCAAGTTTATTCTTCTCTTAACTCAGCCTAGTGTCACTAACCATTTCAATGCTAAAAGCTTCCAAAGTAAATGGAGTCCATTTTAATGTGAATATTAAACTGTGTTACTTAAGAAACATTAATGCAAATGCCTGGCTCACTTATTTTTATGAGGCTTCCTGCTACACAGACACTGAATGAGGCTGCTGCTAACGTTTTTCCAGTATCTTGTTAACCCCCCCCCCCCAAACAGAGCCCTCTCTTTAATTAAAAGTCTTTTTTTTCTAAAAGGGAAATATTACTATCCTCCTTAGATTATTATTTTTTAATTAGTGATCTCTCTCATATTTGAATGTCATTTCATAGGTAACTGGAAAAGGAATGATTTTATTTAATTTTCTGTTCACATAGCTGGAAACGAACATTGTTCGTATGTGTGGCAAAACCTGGAGCTCCTACTCTTAACACATTCATTGTTGCCACTGTAAACCTAATGACTGAGAAACTGGGTCAGGATTTGAATAAGCCAGGCAAATCTGTCACTGGATTGTTAACATTTCAAGTGTGGAGCTGAGGGCTAGGCAGAGGATTGATCCCAACAGAGGTGGAGGCATTTGCTTCATTTAATCCATGGCGATTTGCTCAGAAATAGTGGTTTGAAGAAGAACTTGTAATAAATATTCCTAGTCACTGAAATCATTTCCCTTAGAATTCCTCAAAGATTTTGCTTCGGGAAGAACCCTCAGACTTGGCACCACTTTCACTTTCTGCAAAATTTGCTGGCAGGCCTAGTAACAAAAGAAGTTGCATATGTTCTGGCGAGAGTGGTTGTTTTGATTATTATTATTATTATTATTATTATTATTATTATTATTATTTACTCACCCTTCACCTATAGGCCTCTGAGTGGGTTTGAATATTTTAAATACACATTAAGCAGATGGGAAAGGGCTATAGCTCAATGGCAATAATAATAATAATAATAATAATAATAATAATAATAATAATAATAATATTACTTATACCCTGACCATCTAGCCAGGCCTCCCCAGCCACTCTGGGCGGCTTCCAACAGAATATTAAAAACACAATAAAACATCAAACATGAAAATCTTCCCTCCTTCAGATTTCTTTTAAAAGTTAGACAGTTATTTATTGACATCTGGTGGAGGGGGGGGGAGTTCCACGGGGCGAACGCCAAAAATGAGGAGACCCTCTGCCTGGTTCCCTGTGACCTCACTTCTTGCAGTGAGGGAACCACCAGAAGGCCCTCAGAGCTGGACCTCAGTGTCTGGGCAGAACGATGGTAGAGCATCTGCTTTGCATGCAGAAGGTCCCAGGTTCAATCCCCAAAACCTCTAGGTATGAGTGGGACTGCCCTCTGTTTGAAACCCTGGAGAGTCACTGTCAGTCAGTCAGTCAGTCAGTCAGTCAGTGAGTCTAGGCTGTGTTTTTCTAGAGTGGCCAATGGTCTGACTCAGTATGAGCCAGCTTCCTGTGTTCCCACCAAGTTCCACTGTGCCTGAGGTTGTATGTTTCCACGACAATGTGGGAAATTTATACAGTGATTCACAGACCCAGCTGACAGGCATTGCCAGGAAGGATTGGGCAGGGCAGGCATGAGCATTGATGGGTCCTGCTAGGCACTGGAATTCTAGGAGCTCTCCGAGGTGCTGATGCAGGGCCTGCCAGAACCCGGTGACCTCTGTACAATTACAACATATACCGTATTTTCCCGTCTACTGGACGAGGTTTATTGACACAAAAACCATGTCAAAAAACTGGGGTTGTCCCATACATGGATAGTGGCAATGGGGGGGGGGATGCCGCTGTGCACGGGGAGTGAACTGGGGGTGCTGGCTGGCAGCACACAACTTCCCGCATGCCGCTGCACCCAGGAAGCACTCCCTGGGTCGTTTCCCGTACACAGCGGTATGGGGGAAGGTGCCCTCCAGCCAACCAGCTGGAGCACAACTTCCCTCAATGCTGCTGCGCGCGGGAAACGATCTAGGGAGTGTTTCCTGCCCACAGCTGCGTGGGGCGGGGAGAAGCTCAACAACTTTGGGCCATCTCCCCTCATTTTCTTAAAATTGATTCCCCACATAATAGGGGGGAACTTATGTATTTATTTTAAAACATCTTTATACATCCTAATATTTTTACAAAATCTCGAAGCAGCGTACAGTCAAAAAAGCAACAACAAGAAATCATCACAGCAAAAACACACAGCCTAAAGCCGATGAAACAGTAAGATAGAAATAGTACATTAAAGTGAACAAAACAGAAGTTCAGAAGATTCAAACAAGTAAAACAGGATCCAATCTTATGGGACAAGGAAAGACACTCCTTCACATATGGCAGAGGAGAAGGGCACTCCACAGGACAGGGGCAACAGCAGAAATTTCCTGTTCTGTAGGGTGCAGTGCCACAAGCAGAATTGCCCTGGATGATGTAAGTGATTGCAGCCAAGGATGCAAAACCAAAGCAGAGGAAAAGGCTTTCTAAAAATGCAGCTTTCATTTCCTGTTTGCTAGATTTATGCTATAGAAGAATAAGGGAACTATAAATGTCAAGCATGATCAGTTTTGCAGCCCTTTCCCCCAGACCGATGTTGACATGCTTTATTTTTTATATTATCATACAATTATTAGCTACTTGAACTATTTCTGTTATTAGTGGAGTTACCTGCTGGTCTCTCCTGTGTGGCAATTTGTCTTCTTGCTCTCCAAGAGTTGTTTCCCCCCCCCTAACATCTAAAGTGTTTTGTATTTATCAGCCACACTCCTTTTCAAATCTCTAATATGAGATATGACACAAGAACACCATGAGTTATAGGAACCAAACACTTTGGGGAGGCAACCCTAGGCATATGTACCTGGGAGTCAGAACCATTGAACACAGTGGGACTTAATTATTGAGCACACCAGGCTTCCTCAACCTCGGCCCTCCAGATGTTTTGAGACTACAATTCCCATTATCCCTAGCCACTGGTCCTGCTAGCTAGGTGTGTCTTGTTTTGGGTATGCTGGCACATAGCAGTCAATGGACCGTACTCATATTAAAAATAATAATATTCTTTTTACTTTTGGCATCCTAAACTTTCATGAACACATCTAGGGAATCAAATATAAGTGGGTGGACAAATAGTCATTCACCAGTGCCTCCTAATCCCCTGATGGAGGAATAACTTTGGCCAAATGATCCTAACAACAGTCATCGGGACATTGGAGCCAACTTCTAGGAGCTGAGGCCCTGTGGTCCCACCAATAAAATATTTGAGAGGGCCACACAGCCCAAAGTTGATGGCCATTGCTGTTCAGATGGTGTGCATGTGCTGTGTCTTGTGATCAATTATGCAGGGCATGGCTTACCTGGACACCCCCCAATATTTTATTCAAGTTGGCACCACTGCATCAGAATGTTTCCCAAGCTCACATCCCTTCCAGCTATTTTTTCCTTGCCCTTTTGGAACTGAAAAGTCATACTCCATTCGGCAGACCTGAATCTGAGACTAATTATTCTCCCTTCCAAATTTGTTTGACATAAGCTACAGCCAGGGCTGGCTCTAGGTATAGTCCCGGTGGTGCGGGGCACCGGGCCGGCAGGCGGGGTGCTGCATGGCAAAGCCGCACTGCGCACTGTGAGGGCGGGGGCGCCGGAGCGATCTCTGCGCCTCAGCGCCAGGGCGCCCAACCTGCTTGAGACTGCCCTAGCTACAGCTAGAAAATTTGCCTTCTGCCATCTGGCTTTTTGACAGCCATGCAGATGTCAAGATAGCCTCCCCCTTTGGATCTCCAACAATCACTCTGTTGTTGTTTAGTCATGTCCGACTCTTCGTGACCCCATGGACCAGAGCACGCCAGGCACTCCTGCCTTCCACTGCCTCCCGCAGTTTGGTCAGACTCATGTTTGTAGCTTCAAGAACACTGTCCAACCATCTTGTCCTCTGTCATCCCCTTCTCTCTTTCAATCACTCTAGCCATCCATTATTTCTTCCTTATACTATACCCAACATGGTGCTCTATAGCTTTTGTCTTCAAAAGCTCACCGCACAATAAAGGTATTAGTATTTAAGCTGCCACATCAGTTTGCTGCTATTTACTCTGCAATAGAATGTGGCCTGAATTGGATCAAAAAATAGGCAGGTGCAAGGGAGCCCAAGTAGCACTGGAACCAACAGAGAGGGCTGAGGGGAACAGGGTTGTAGCCAAGGAAATCACTGTGTGTACAGAATTACTTACAGAATGGAATTTCCTTTCTTCCCAGGCAGTGGCAAAGCTGCATGCTCCGCTACCGGGAGAGGAGAGCAGGTGGGGGCATGGCTGGCGCCCCGGGTGTGTACAGCACATCCCAGGGGTGTGGTACGCCGCCTGCAGGGGCATGGTGCACATTCTGGGGGCATGCATTGCCACCTGACGCATGGGGGTGCATGGCACGTGTCCGGGGGGCACTGCAATGGCACCCTACTGGAATAGTGGTGCCAGGGGTGGTCCACTCCCTCCGCACCCCCGTTCCTTCACCAGTGCTCCCAGCCCCATCCCTTGTGTTCTGCAGCAACTGCTCTGGGGGTTGCCAAGCCACCAGAGGAGGTTTGGGGTGTATTGAGGGCATGGCATGGGGAGGAGATGGAAGAGACACTCCATTGCAGGAGCAGAACTCTCGTACAGCGGTACCTCGGTTTACAAACACAATTGGTTCTGGAAGTCTGTACCAAACCTGAAGCGTACTTAACCTGAAGCAAACTTTCCCATTGAAAGTAATGGAAAGTGGATTAATCCATTCCAGATGGTCTGTAGAGTACTTAAACTGAAGCGTACTTAACCTGATGTGAGCTTTCCCATTGAAAGTAATGGAAAGTGGATTAATCCATTCCAGACAGGTCCGCGGAGTACTGTACTTAAACTGAAAATACTCAAACCGAGGCGTACTTAAACCGAGGTATGACTGTAATGACCGAGTTTAATCCTTCCCCTCCCGCACTGCTATTTATGTCAGAAGGGAAGGAGCCATTGCTGCCAATGGAGCATTCTATCCTGATGCAAATAGCAGCTTGAGGGGAGTGATTTTCATCAGAATCACAACCTTAACACAACTGTTCTTCTAATCTGTACTATTTAGCTGTGGATTAAAAAAAACATATCCTGACACGATATTAACAAAAGAATATTTGGGCTGTATGGTGGTTTTGGGTAGTGGAGGTACTTGTGTAAGGCAAACCATTTCTGCCAAAACAAAAAGCAAACTCTGCCCCACCATTTGCAGACTTCTATGCCTTATCCCACACTGTCCCACAAGATTCTCCAACCCTGAGCAGAAGGGTTTTTCAGATGGAACTCACCAGAACTCAGTTCCTGCACCTCTCAGGTGGGTGAGAGGGATAAAAGAACAAGGGATGCATTCATGATAAGTTATGGCACCTCTTTTTATAGAAAAATAGTACTGGGGGGGGGGGTGACACAGTTGGCTCCATTACGTAGGAGCGATTGGGGCCCTGTCTTGTACATGGAGAACCACAAGCCTACCATTAGATACAACCCTTTGCAAATTGCACATTTATGAAGAGTTGAACCTTGAACTGGACTTGGCATTTTTGTGGCATTCCATAGACGTGCTTTGTTACCACTGTGAACACAAAAATGTTATTTCCTGTTCCTTCTTTTTATTTTTCTTGCTTAAAAAATGAAGTTCTAGGAAGTTAGCTGTCCTTGGAAATTGTTCCTACTCAACGTGCCTCCGTTGTAAGCATCTGTGGAATGTGGATCAGTGCGTCCTCTGGCTTTGCATTTCAACTTGGTTTCCATTGAAGACACAAACCGAAACTCTTTCTCTCCCCCCCCACTACCTCCAAATTATCTAGAGATTTCACCGTTGGAAACTGTTATCCTCTTCTTAACGGTCACACAGGGCAACTTCAAACACACGACTAGGGCTTTTGAAAAAAAGTCTCTGTAAGAAAACATTTATGCCAGCTTGAAAGAGATTTCGGACATGCTCACAAGAGACTATGAGCAGCCGTCGTGTCCTTGTGACTTTGTACCGTGAGTTCACTATAGCAACGCAAGGGTGTAATATTAATCATCTGATACCTGCTCATAAGAAAATATGTTGCTAGACACAGCTGCCATCATAAATATCTAGTGTGTCATTCAGCAAGATGGTTAAATGACAGACAGTTTTGAGTCGATTAAAAAAAAAAAACCAGAACTGTTGCATTCTGGATACTGTAATAATGTGTTCTACCTGATATCAAACTCTAATGATTTTTATTCACATCATGGCATTTTTTCATTGTGCCTTAAGGATAACTAGCTGCATTATATTCAGTGAAGGATTAGAAATTTTTGTACTTTTACTGAAGATTTATAGAAATGGAAGTTTTATGCAGATGATTCTGGCATACCTGGCTTAAAAAAAGAAAGAAAGAAGGTTGATACATTATGACTCCCTGGGAGAATGGATACTGCATGGTACTATAATATGTTATAGATAGTTCTGTAGGTTTACAATATTTGATTGGTTCTTCTGTGGCATGTCTTTCTAACCCTGTAATGACTTGCCACAGGAATTTAAACTGTATGTTTCAGCAGAATGCCAAAAGTTAGACTTGGGATCTACTGTGCCTTAGAATTTCTGGATGCTACTCAACTAAGTTTTACTCAGAATTGGCTCACTGAAATTAATAAACATGACTAAGACCCATTCCCTTGGACACGGGTGGCGCTGTGGGTTAAACCACAGAGCCTAAGGCTTGGCAATCAGAAGACTGGCGGTTCGAATCCCCGCTACGGGGGGAGGTCCCGTTGCTCTGTCCCTGCTCCTGCCCACCTAGCAGTTCGAAAGCACATCTAAGTGCAAGCAATAGCGGAGCTTCATGCTCCGGCACCGGGGGCGTGCCTGGTGCCCGTTCTGGGGGCGTGCCGTGCCTCCTGGAGGGGAGGGGCGCACATTCTGGGAATGGGGTGCACCTCCCGGAGGGGCGTGTCACACGTTCCGGGGGCGTGGCGTGTCTCCCAGAGGGGCGTAACACGCGCCCTGGGGTTGGGGCACATGTTTTGGGGGTGGGGTGGCACCCGTGATGGCGCCCCTTTGAGCCTGCCGCTCGGGGCAGCCCGTCCCCACCGCCCCTATCTTCCTACGCCCCTGAGTGCAAGTAGATAAATAGGTACCGCTCCAGCGGGAAGGTATTTCCGTACGCTGCTCTGGTTCACCAAAGGCGGCTTAGTCATGCTGGCCACATGACCCGGAAGCTGTACGCCGGCTCCTTTGGCCTGTAAAGCGAGATGAGCACCGCAACCCCAGAGTCGTCCACAACTGGATCTAACGGTCAGGAGTCCCTTTACTTTTACCTTTTAAGACCCATTAATTTCAACGCATCTACTCACAGCAAAACTTTGTTGAATACCAACTTATGTTTTTAAGCTAGCAATTTTAAAAATGGGTTGGATCTACAAGTTGTGTAACTGTACTGCAGAAGTACCTGTACTGCACAGTCTGTACCTGTCTGTGAAAGCTTTATAGCTTTAAGTCCACACTCCAAAGAAAGATGATGTTTAAGATAGGAATTAGATACAGTGCATGCCAAAAATGTATGTTGTTATTGTGGGCAGATTAGGAGGCAGCTGAAGGGTGGCCCTGTATACTGCTGGTGCCCTCTTGCTGCAGTGTGTGGAATAGGGAGAGGTGGTTACTCTATTCTATGCTGCAAACCAGTAACTTTCTTCCACAGAACTGAATGGGTCAGTGAAAACTGAGCCTGCGCTAAGTCATCATCTGGAAAAGGCATTATGGGCTCCGGTGACTGTCCCTAAGACTTTGATATCCATTTCCAATATAATAGTCCTTTTTTCCATGACACAATTACCCATTCATACTGAGCAGGTATATTATGAGGCAAATGAGCAGCATATATCTCTGTGAGGAAAAGTAAAGTAAAGATGTCAGCGTATTCCTTTGAGCCATATCCTATGCCTCTAATATAAATTGATTGCCCTGGTTAGCAGAACTAATAAGATGACATCTTTCATATTTTAGAAAGGAATACAACTTAAATGAGTCTCTCTTATTTTTTTCCATCGAAACAAAATGGCCAAATCATTCCGTTTCATCGTTATCGTTAAATGAATTGTCACTTGTGTACTGAAATAAAGCCTTGTTCACTACAATTTAGTATCATGCTAGGAATTCTGGCGCGTTGCCATGCGGGTTTGATCTTGACAGTGACTGGGTCTGTTGAAAAGCATGCCTTCCTGAAATTATTAACAATGAATATTCCACATGGCTGGATCTAGCTCTCTCTGTCTCCTGCTCTCTCGCCAACGACAAGCATTGTTTATGAAAGGCACCTATCAGTTAGGGGGTGGGGGTGGGGTGAAGAGATGCTTCGTGTCAAATAGATTGAGCTCCCTGTGATCAGTTAAGGAACATGTAATGACATGTCGCCTGTCAACTCCTGAATGGGCTGGGAAAGGCTTAAATACAGCCTGGAAGACTCACCGCTGAGACAAATGTAATTGATTGCTTTCCCCTGGTCACACGAACAAGACAGAAGATATATCATGCACTTGAAAAAGGTGCATGATGAGAATGAGGAGATGGCGAAGGCATCCCAGGAATCGCTACATAAGGGCCACCCAAAGATTGTTGAAATACCCACTTAGAGATTTTTTGAAAAGTTCATGGAAATGTGTTAAAACACGGACAGACAAACCAAGTGGTGAAATACTGTCATGGAGGGGAACCACCCAAAGACAATGGATGAAAGCACCTAAGGAATGCTAAAGCAAATACTGTAACTGAAATGCGGTCAGGAAACAGGAGCAGATTGAATGGAGAAAGTGCTAAGAGAGGGGAGGGGAAAACGAACATACAACATCCAAAAGCGTCGAGGGATACAATAGATTTCATGATATTCAATTCCCAGTGTGAAGTTTGAATTGCAAAGAAGTGTCCTGAAGAACATTCATAAGAGATACATCTGCACAACTGGGCACACTGTGAGCCCAGAGAGAGACTTCTGAATGTTCAGATTGCAATGATTATTCATTCAGTTTGTTTCTTCAACGGCAGTGACAAGATTTACACAACCAATGCATATGTGGGCACGTAAAACTACTACAGTCTCTCTTTCAATAGGGTGTTTGCAGAAGTGCCTCTAGATTTTGTTATCCCCCCCCCCCCGCTCTCTCCCTATATATCACAGTATGGCATGTGTCAGAATCCCACAGGAAGCCGAGTACCACAAAAAATAATAGTAATAATAATAATAATAATAATAATAATAATAATTTATTATTTATACCCCGCCACTATGGGCGGCTCCCAATTGAATATTAAAACAATACAGCATTAAATATTAAAAGCTTCCCGGCTTCCGATTCGTCGCGCTGGTGAAGTTGGACGCAGGGACTTCGTGCTCCGAAGTCCCTGGCTTCGTGGGGGGGGGGAGTCCGCAGAGCGAGCGGACTCCCCGAAAAAACACTGGGTAGAGAGTCCCAGTGACATAGTGCCCAGCTGTTTGCTCCGGACGCGAATCCTCTGCTGCCCGAGAGCTCAGTAGAGCAATCGAGAGCCAGCGGAGTGGAGTCGCGGGAGCCATTTTTGGGTTTCATCTTACCTCCTTGAAGTGAAGCTCCGAGTCCTCAGCCTGCAAGCGGCGGATTCTTCCAAGGAAATAAAAGACTTCTTCAAAGTAAGTCAAATCTCCATTCGGATCTTAAAAATTTTAAATTTGAAGATAGGAAGAGATTCTAAAGTAACGGAAGCCGATCTCTTCCAAATGGACAATCGGGAGGCGCATTAAATATTCCTAAGCCGAAAAGGGAAAACTTCTTTCAAGATTGCGGACCCGAGAGAAAGAAAGACTTTTCCAAACCTCCCCAGCCCCCGGTGTCGTTGCCCCTTGAGGTTCAGCAGCAACAAGGGGGAGGACGCTTTGACAGCTGTCAAAAGCTGTCAAATTGTTAAAGGACTAAGAAAGACGATTTTATTCCTGTGAATTGGAAAAATTGATTCAAAAGGTTTTAAAAGGATTTAAGTGGACTGTAAATATGAAATCTGATGAGGTTAAAGACAAAGGATAAGAACAGCCAAGATGGAGCCGACAACGTGGTAGAGAGGAATTTTCCAGTACCCTTCTGCCCTTATCTCTGGTCTGCCTGTGGTCAAGTGAACTATGAAAACAAAATTCTCTCGAGCTTTCCAGGAGGCTGTGCTGGGCTATCTACAAACATGGGAAGATATCTACAAGGAAAGGCAATGCTTCAATCCAACAGAAAAGGAGAATGAGGTGCAAGAGCAAGATTTAGAGGACAATTTTGATTATGAGATTGTGTGTGAGGAGCAACAATTTGAGGACAATTTGGAGACTGATTCAGACCATAAAAAATATGTGTTGGATGATGAAAAACAAAGATCAGAACAAAGAGATGAGGCTGACAAGGAGAAGCAAAGTGAAGAGAAGATTGATGGAAGTGAAAATCCTGGAGAGACTGAAATGTTGAATGGTGTTAGTGAAGGGAGGGAAAGGCAGAAAGAGGGAGGAGCAGAGGTCTGGAAGTGGATGTGGGAAAGAATTGGTGTGGGGTAAAAATTTTAGTTTAAGGTACTTTTTTTGGTTTATGAACAACGTTGTCGGAATCTTGGCCTGTTAAAGGATATGCTGATCCAATTGGGAGGAGGGACATTGGGGGGGGGGAGGAGAGATTTTTATAGTTTAAGGTTAAGAGCTTTCTGGAGGGAGTAAAAAGAATGGCTGAGGAAATATGCTTAGAGTTTATTTTTGAATAATTTTGGTGATCAGGAGGTGTTTGGGTGGAAAACTGCCTGTCTCCCCCTTCTTACTCTTGGTACCCAGTGGCAGGGGGTGCCTTGAGGGGAGAGGGAAGGGTGGAGGGAAACCCAGACACAAAAATGGAACCTTTTGACTGCTGGACTCCTCGGGCTACCCCAGTGGCAGGGGGGGGGGCTCAGAGGGGGACAGCATGAAGAAGGAGGAGGATTGTGTTAATATTATAAGAATAAGATTCTGAATTGGATTAGAAAACCCGCCATAACTATGTAAAGAGGTTGGGAAATCCAGGAGGAGGAGAGTCGTGGAAGCCATTAAAATTTTTCCTTTTTCCTTTTTTTTTCTTTCCTTTTTTTCCCCTTTTTATATTTTTGCTTCCCCCCCCTTTTTTCCTTGTTTTTCTTTTTTCCAGTACAGTGAAGAAATAGCTGGGGGATAAGCTAATCCCCAGAGATCCTCCGCCTTTGTCCTCTCAGTGGCAGGGGGGGGATGAGGGGGGAGGAAGGAGGGGGGAGGTCAAACCCAGCTTAAAATGGACCCCTTTGTTCCCCAATACCCATGGGTCTCACTGGTGGCAGAGGTGGGCTTGTGGGTGGAGGGAAAATGAAGGGACAGAGTTTATGTTGTATACTTTGTATGTGTTTTCTTTTTCTAAAAATTAATAAAAATTATTTAAAACAAAAATAAAAGCTTCCCTAAACAGGGCTGCCTTCAGATGTCTTTTAAAATTAGGATAGCTGCTTATTTCCTTGACATCTAATGGAAGGGCGTTCCACAGGGCGGGTGCTGCTACCGAGAAGATCCTCTGTCTGGTTCCCTGTAACCTCACTTCTCGCAATGAGGGAACCGCCAGAAGGCCCTCGGCGCTGGATCTCAGTCATACCATGTAGGCATCAACAGATTTAGATCAGGCTGTTAGAATCTAGATGATGCTCTCTCTGTTTCTCAGGTAAGGGGAGGCCTTCTTGCAGGTTTTCACCAGTTCAGAAATGAAAATGCCATTTCTTTGACTCTGTGCATATAATAGTAGTTAAAATGTCCAAGTTCTCCTCACTAAGGAGCCACATTTGTGCAGGCTGTGGTGGGCAGAAAGGGAGAGAGTATAGGGAACGTCCTCATGATGCAGGTGGGCAGCAACATGGCCTAGTCTACTGCTTGGCCACCCAATAGCTCATTCTGCATCCTGAAGCCAATTGGCTACACTTGCTAGATTCGTAGGGTGAAGCTTTGACAGAGAGGAACCATCTTCCAACTGGTCTACTCCTAAGCTGTAAATGTGGGGCTTATCCTGCTTTCTCACTAGTGCCTTCTTTACCTTGTATCCTGCCCCCCTTGTCTTGCAACATTCATTTTAGCCACCTTCCCTGGGCTTCATGTTAGCCATTGGAAGGTGGGCTCTTCCTCACCCTTGTGACTGGCCTAGTGAACGAAGGGCTTTGTCTTCCTCATAGCAATGTTTTGAGTTGGATCTTCATCATCCATCTTGCCCTTCACCTTTAACACAACTGGCTGGCAAAGGAGGCACTGGACAGGAAAGGCGGGCTTCCCATCGAGGGAGTTTCTAGGTGTGTTGCTTCAAGGTCTGACCAGCTCAATTGTTTCATCCCCACTCCTAAGTTGGTAGTAGTGACCACCTTATCAGTATGAACCATTGTTGGCCTGAGTTTACCTTCCAACTGGTGATGGCTGGTGTTCATCAGGACTGGTAGAGGAGAAGACAGGGAGGCCAACAATACAGTGGAGCCAGAGCTAATGACAAGTGGAGCCAACCAATGCTGTTTTTGTCCCCATGCTCTTTCCTGTCAAGTTCTTCAAAGGCAACACTGAGCCCAAGGATGAAGAAAGTGAGAAGCAGTGCCCCCCCCCCCATGCTAGGCTGGTTGTAAATATGGAGTGAGGCAGGTGGGAGCTGGCTGAGGATAGACTGATCTTGGTGGACCAATGTCCCACTTGCCCTAATGGACCAGTCTCTACTGCTTCTAATCCTTTATGTTCCCCCAGCATGTTGGCTGATAATGGTTTCAGCAGGGGCAGCACAATATACTTTGGCACCTGAAGTGAAGCACAAAATGGTGCCCGCCCACCAGGGAAGAAAAAGGGACTGGAGATCTACACCAGGAACAAAGTTGTGGGGGAGAAATAAAGATCAGCACTGGAAACCAGTGGGTGGGAGGAGACCAGCAGTGCTTCCTATTCATTGAGAGACTGTTGTGCAGGCAGCATCCGCAGCAGGCAGCACAGCAGCAGGGATGAGCAGTGTGTTCCTTGGATGCTGAATCTGCTGCCCCTGTGGAGCCTGCCACCTGAAGCAGTTGCCTCACCTTGCCTTATGGGTGAGCTGGCCCTGGATTTCAGCCAGTAGTTTGGCAATCAGTGATCCAGAATGCCATGCCAAAATATGTGGAAGCTGCGCCCATTGTGGCTCATTTTAACCCTCTTTTACTCTCGCAGTGTTGTTCTTGCTTCTGCACCCCAACTCATTCCATGCTGAAGGCACAAAGGGATTCATGGCACTAAGTACATAAAAAGCTACCTGATGCTGACTCAGACCACTGGCCCATGTAGCTCAATGGCATCTCCATTAACTGGCAATGACTCTCCATCATTTCTTAGAGGAATCATTCACAGCCTTACCTGGCGACGCAGGGGGTTGAACATGATACCTTTTGTATACAAACTACATATGCTTCTGCCTTTGATCTATGGCCCATGTCACAATCTGGCCAAAGTTAAGCAATTTAAATCCTATTGGCTTCAGTTATATGGAATTAATCCTCACCAGGAAACAAAGGTGCTTAATTTTGGCTGGCTCGTGCCCATCTTTTCTAGCCATGTATTTGTGTCAATGTGGTAATTCGTTTTGTGTGGCATCTTGGATATTTTAAACCACAAGAGTGTGAAAGAATATGACTCCCTCCCCCCTCTCAATATGACCCAATTAAGCATCTCACCCATTTCCATTTTCAGATGGGTGATTTTAAGTTATATCACCGGCACCTCTGTTATTTTAAGCTTATGCTTCTCACTTCATATTTGCAGTTATTTTAGATCATCTTTGTGTTTTGACTGTTCCAATAAAAAGATCCAGAGGGAGGTCCAGCAAGCAAGTATCAACTAAGGAATGAAAGAGTGTATATTTTTATTTCATTTTTAACATCAGTTTATCATCTTTGTTATGACTTCAAAGCTGCCCTTTTTGGATTGGGGAGAGCAGGGTGTTTCTTAGAATTGTCAGGTGCAAGGCTTCTAGTTTTCAATATGTGACATCATTCAGACACAGCTGTGCAAGCCAACTACAAATAACTCAGACCCTTAAGTCACCTTTAATTATAGTGCTCTTCAAACAGAGCACCAGCCTCTGATAGCCTATCAGACAGAGAGGTGCCCTGCTAAAGTAAAACACATGACCACATGCAAAATTTGACACCTTGCCAGTTTCTTTCTTAAGTTGCCTGCAAACTTGAATCCTCACCGTTATCCATGCCTGTGCATCTGCACATAGCTAAACATGTTAAATGAATTGATAACACTTTTTTCTCCATTCACCAACAGACTCATCTTAATTCTAAGCTCATCTCTGGGTTTTGCAGTTCAAGAATCCATCAGGGAATAAGAACTGTGTGTTTCTGGCTCAAAGGATGCCTTCTGATGACAGTAGATAGGAGGAGAGAATAGCTCTGTAAAGATATAACTCCTAAGAACATTTCCTGGTTTCACTATTGTTTTCCCCGATTGGTGTGTGGAGGAAGAGACAGCCTTTTGGAATACTAATTTGGTATGCTAAATAATAATAAAAAATAAAGACACTGAGCCTCGCAGCACATATTTTGGCCGTTACACACTAGAATGAATAAAATCAATCCGTAGTACCTCCTTCCACTGCATAAATCTCTGCTGGAAGCATGTAACAAGGCAGAGATAAATAATAGCGGTGCCTGGAAAATGCAGGGCAGATTGTTTTCACTAAAACAAATGTTTCCTATTAGTTCCGTGTGGTACTCAAAACTCATTCTGGGTATTTTGCCAAAGAAAAGTGTTTCTTCATGTACCCAATCATGGGTGGCAGGGTGGTGGAGGTGCAAAAGGAGCTGGCAGCACAGCAGGGTTATTTGTATTAGTGTGCAGCAGGGATGGGCAAAACTGTCAATTCTGGTTTCTTTCCTCTTCTCATTTCCCCAGTCTTTTAAGTTCAGTTCTCCATATCAGTTTGTGTCTTTAAAAATGGAAAATTCATCAGTACAAATTTCTCATAATATGTGCATGCAAATTAACCTAATACACACACATTTTTGCAAAGTATATATATATCCCCTAATATGATGCATTTCTGGTAGGTTATTTTTGTACATTGCATACATTGCATTTTGGTACGCATTACTTGGTGGGAAAACTGCATTG